>NC_025702.1:16664423-16710111 GCF_000633955.1 Camelina sativa
TCTGATTATCCTATGGATTTGCATCAGAAAGAGCAACTCCATGACAATGCTATGTCAATGATGCACTCTCAAAACTTTTCTGTAAGCTTTAGACTGTTTCAAAGTTAACAAAGTGATTTCCTACCTTTTTCTATTGATATGGTTGTTGATGTGGTAATTAATGTTTGGATATTTGCAATTGTTTTGCAGATGGGTAGATCTGGTGGTTTCAACTTGGGGGCAACATATACATCGCATCGTCCACAACAACAACCACAACATACTTCATCCGTGAGTGGCAGTCTCTCCTATCCCTATCTGTATACAGCCAGGAATTTCTTCAATTTGCATATCTGAAATATATAATCATCTTTTGGTTGGACCACACTTGTTCCAGCTACCGTCTCTTATCATTGTTAATTCTTATTTAATACCAGACTGGTGGGCTACAGGGTCTTGGTCTTAGACCTCTAAGCTCTCCCAATGCAGTTTCGAGTATTGGTTATGACCAGCTTATTCAGCAGTATCAGCAGCATCAAAATCAATCCCAGTTTCCTGTGCAACAGATGTCATCAATCAACCAATTTAGAGATTCTGAGATGAAATCGGGACAATCAGAGGCAGATCCTTTTTGCTTGCTTGGCTTGTTAGATGTACTAAACAGGAGCAACCCTGAATTGACCTCACTTGCTCTTGGCATAGACTTGACGACGCTAGGCTTAGATTTGAATTCTACTGGAAATCTCTACAAGACATTTGCGTCCCCATGGACCAATGAACCGGCAAAGAGCGAGGTCGAGTTCACAGTACCAAATTGTTACTACGCCACACCACCTCCACCGTTAACTGTAAGTTTCCTCTGATCTTGTGAGTAGCACCAGCGATGTATTTACTCTTAACTTCTTTTCTCGATTTGTTGACAAATGTGTTATCATTTCCGTTTGTTGCAGCGAGCAAGTTTCAAAAGGTTCTCCTATGAGTTATTGTTCTACACATTTTACAGGTTTGTTAATAGTCCAACATCTAACGTAACATTTGCCAACTCATGAATCATCTTTCCAATTAAACTACTTACTTTCCTCTAATTATTGTTTCAGTATGCCAAAAGATGAAGCGCAGCTATTTGCAGCGGATGAACTGTATGTTTTTCCTCTACCATGTTCTTTGATTATTCATTTATTCCGCTCTTTTTGGCTGAGACTTTAGAGTTTGATCGACATCTTGCAGTTATGAAAGAGGTTGGTTTTACCACAAGGAACTCAGATTATGGTTCTTCAGAGTTGGGGAACCTTTAGTCAGGCAAGCTACGTATGAAAGGGGAACATACGAATACCTCGATCCAAGTTCGTTCAAAACAATCCGAAAGGTAAGCCAAAGATTAGTGCAGGGATATCCTATTTCTTTATTCTTGAATTTGCAATGTTTTATAGTGATATTTTTTTTTTGGGGATGGTTATTGTAGGAACATTTTGTTGTCAAGTACGAGCTCATGGAAAAGAGACCAAGCTTGCTGCAGCATTGACGACACTTAGATTTGTTCAATTAGTAGCATCTTTACAGTGTAAAGCTTTTCTCTTTATTTCTGTCTCTTTTTCATGCAAGCTCCATTGATTAGAAACCAAACCATCTCACATTTTCAATTTTTAACCCCAAGTTTTCCAAAAAGGTAATCGCAGTTACTTTCCTTGTTCATTTCTTCTGGCTCAATCGAATAAGTTGATATTTGGAACACCATAACTGAGAGTAGAATCGAATAAATTTAGATTTCCTTTTTTTAGTATAATATTGTACTTGTTAAGTAAATATGGTGTCTATGTTTGTAAACGTAAACGTGGCTCAGTTCTTGTATAAATGGAGACAGGAATCCATTAAACGATTGTTTACTATCTTGGAAATTTGGTATCAACAGTCCTTTGTCCTCTGATTTAGACTTTTTTTTTTTTTTTTTTTGTTATTCCACTTCCGGTTACTGAGAAATTTAGCCATAGATGATAATGATTTATAAATATAACAGTTAATTGTTGTGTAATTAACACTATTAACGTTTAAAATCTAATTTGTTTCTTCGATCTTAAGAGTATAACTTTAACTAATTCAATAAAATATTTAATTTATGAAGAAATGGGCCCAAATTAGACATGGGTTTCTATTTTTTAACAAAGACGGTCTACTTCACTGAGCCCATATCTCTAAGGGCTAAAACCGGCACGTTGTTTAAGTGAGAACCAAAGATTGCATGTCGTTCTCGTTTCAACCAACCATCGAAACTTCATGAAATGCCAAGAAAACTCTGGTCTTTTCATAATTGTCCAAAGACTCTAGACAACAAACGAAGGTTTTAGAAAAAAGTGCATGATTCTTTTTCTATTCAAGAAATTTGAAGAACGTTCTCTCTTCATCCACTGATTCCTATAAATATGGATCCCTTACCTGATCTCAGAAATCAGATCAAAGCAGCAAGAAAACCAAGAATCAAAACGTCACTTGAAAAGCAACCAACGACATGTCTCTAATCCCAAGCATTTTTGGAGGACGTAGAACAAACGTCTTCGATCCGTTCTCGCAAGACTTATGGGATCCATTCGAAGGACTCTTCACACCATCTTCTACGTTAGCAAACGCTGCATCCGCTCGGGACGTGGCAGCGTTTACAAACGCTAGAGTGGACTGGAAGGAAACGCCGGAGGCACATGTGTTCAAAGCGGATTTGCCGGGGCTGAAGAAGGAAGAGGTGAAGGTTGAGGTTGAAGACAAGAACGTTCTTCAGATCAGCGGAGAGAGGAGCAAGGAGAACGAAGAGAAGAACGACACGTGGCACCGTGTGGAGAGGGCTAGTGGGAAGTTTATGAGGAGGTTTAGGTTGCCGGAGAATGCAAAGATGGAAGAAGTTAAGGCAACAATGGAGAACGGTGTGCTTACGGTTATGGTTCCTAAAGCTCCTGAGAAGAAGCCTCAAGTCAAGTCAATTGATATCTCCGGCTAATTGAACATGAAGATGAAGATTTGGTGTGTCATGTGTGAAATAAAAAAAAGCGTGTGTGCGCTTAAATTTGTGGTGTTTGGTTTGTTGTTTTGTGAAATTGTCCCTTTTTTTTCTGAAAAACCATATGAATGTAACATCTTATTATAATGAATAAATAAAACGAGTGTTCCTATAATTAAAATCAATCCCGAATTATACTTTGGCTTTTCTTCCCTTAATTCCCTCTTCGTTTCAATTTTCAACCATATTATAACGACTATGCTATGGAATATGATTAAAGAGAGAAGATGGGGCTGATCATAAAGTAAAAAGAGGTAAGGGACCTATAAAAATATTCCATGGCTCTATTTCATGATCTATGTTTTGAAATAAAGTTATAGGAAATGAAGGCGTAACCACCGCAACAAAAATTATTCCAAACATGGCACTTGCAAATTATGAGGAGATTAAATTATATACTTAACGTGAGATTGCTTATCGGGAATAGCCTAATTAAAGCATTAATGGGATTCGTCGACCCTCCCACTGACCACTGTTATCAACCTCTCTGTGCTTTTCCTTTAGTAATTTATTGTAATGTCAGCTTCGTATGTATTCATTCGTCAAGCAACTTGCATTTGAATTTGTTGTACTTGTAGATAATAATAACTCTATTCAAATTGTGTGGACTCGTACACCAACTTGGAGTTATGTACCACCAAAACTTTTACAGATTGTCAATGAGACTCAGACCCATAGTCACTAATTAAAATCAGACATGGGTGAGAGGCCTACTTAAAATTGTCTATTACGTAAATATCTAATTTAATCTTCAAGCGTCAGATATAATCATTGTATTTTCTTGTCATTGATATGTCAGAAAGTTCCAAAACAAAGAATAGAATGAATTAAGATTAAAACAGGAGAATTCAATAATTTAACATATGTACTCACACGTAACCTCAATAACGAGATTCGATACGAATACGATCTTACATCACTGTAACCAACCACACAAATTTTTAATGTCTTCTTTTCTTTTTTTATAAAAAAAAAAGAAAAGGAAAGCTAATAATAAAAAATAAGCAAAAAATATCTCAATGACTACTACGTCCACCACCACGAGATATACCCGTAGTCGACGAACCGGTTCCGGATCCAGACCCAGACCCGGATCCGTTTGTCGAAACACTCCCTGAGCCTCTAGACCCAAAGTAAAGATCCGACAAGTAATTCCCAATATCCTCAGGGGTATATCTGAGAACAGCCTCGTTAGCACCAACCAAACCGGACCGGTTCAACCGATGAAACTCGGTACAACCCAGCGTAAGTTTCTGGCTAACCGAGATTTTAATCTGGTCCCTTAGTTTCGGGTCGGGTATAACCCAAGAAGTCTGTTTCCGGTACGACGTCTCGAACTCATCGTTAAACCTACCCACCAAATCCTTAGCCTCCTCCGGCGACATCTCCTCCTTGGGATTCTCCGGTACCAAATCCAGCACTTTCCCCCACGCCAGCTTCTCGAACTTATCAGCGTACAGCTTCACCTTCGCCTCGTGCTTCACCACCCAATCGTCTCCGAGAAGAAGCTTCAGATTCGACGACCGGACCTTAACGACGACGTATTGGAGATTGTTCGCGAGGAAGAGATAAGCCAGAGCGACGTCCTTGTACGGCTGAGCTTTACCGTCGATTTTACAAAGCGTGAGCAAAATCACCCACGCGATCCGTACTGACACCGTAGAAGAGTACAAATCCGCCGGATTAGCTTCGTCTCCGCCGCTGATGTATAAAGAATCCGGCAACGGAGCTGGAACCGTCGGCTGCCAGTTTTCGAAAATCGCGGCGATTGACTCGTCGTAGTCGGCGAGGAAAGAGAGGTAGTTCATAACGTAACGAGTCAGAGGATGAACACCGCCGCCGATGACCATAGTTTTCGAGGTCTCTTTCTGAATCGCGGATTCGAAATCGTTCATCATCGACCTCGCCGCGTCACCGAGTCTAGCTAACGAGTTGATCACCTGAGATCTAACCGGCGCGCCTGACTCGAAGTAAAAGATTGACTCGATCTCAACGAAGAGGTTCGCGAGAGCTTCGTACATATCAAGAAACCTAAACATTTTCTCCGGAGTTAGTTTCTTGATCTTGGCAGCGTACTCCGGGAACGTGAATAGAATCAAAGCTCCTTCTTGAGTGATCTCAGTGAAGGAAGACTCAACGATCGGACCAGAGGATGAGAAGACATGATCAGCTAAGATCCTCTCACCGAAGAAGAGAGATCGAACAGCTAACTTGACAGCTTTTAACCAAGTCTTGATCTTGGATTCAAGAACCTCCCATTCCATCTTCTGAATCTGGTGAAGAGTGAACCTCTCCATCCCTAGGTTATACAGAGTCTCATCAACGATCGATCTACGTACTGTTTTGTAAACCCTAACGCATTCTTTAGCGTAACCGGTCGAGATCATACAGTCAGCAATCATCTTGAGATCATCCATTGCGTCAGCATCTCCGCCGGAGAATCTATGCTCTTCCTCTGCGTTTTCTTCGTAAGTGTTTTCGTCTTCCGAGTCGGAGACACTGACCGTAGTCGAAGTGGTGAATCTTGAAGATTTGCAAGAACGAACGGAGACGCATTCAGGGTCTAGGTACTCGCGGTTTGCTTTCAAGACACGGTAGAACTCTGATTCGAGAAGCTTCATAGCAGATTGCATGAGGTTCTGAGCGTAGATTAGCTTATCGGATGAAGGGTTAACGGAAACCAAACGGTGCATCGTGCTCTGTAAATGTCTGACGGCTTCAACGAACTCCTCTGCTTCGCGGCGGCTGTTGGTTGAAAAGAGGAACTCTTCTTCGGATGAGGAGGTGGGAGAAGGAGAAGGAGTAGTCCATTTTGATATGACGGCGTTGATGCTGCTCATACACTCTTGTACAGCTGATTCCGCGAGGGTGAGATGAGCTGTTTGTTTCTCAGGCGGTGGAGATGATCGGAATAAGTGTTTCCCCATTTTTTTTTGCTCTGTTTTTTTTTTTTTCTTTAGTGGTCGCTCAGCTCTTTTTGTGCTTTGTAACAAAATAAATGATTTTTTCTTTCTGGTTTGCTTTTGCTTTTGGTATCAAGTGAAGAAGTTATAGATAAGATTAGGAAGGTGGAGGAGGAAGAGCTAAATATATATATATATAATTAAAGAAACGACGGCTATTTCAATGGGAATAAAAGAGATATACGTATAGATTATGTAGAAGGGACAATAGTTGATTAGTCAAACGCGGTGTCAATTAAGACAAGACATTGAGCCAAAGTCAAAAGAGAAAGGGTTAGTTTAGTCAATTCTGACGAAATAGGAGTATTATTATTTACATTTATTGCCTTCATCTGCAGCTGTGAATTTATTGTTAAAAGTTACCGTTTCGACAAGGAGTACTACTACTGTCCTAGTATTAATTACTGATATTTAATGTAAAATTTTAGTACTAGTGTCGTTTATTCCAACTTTACACCAACCAAAAACAATGATCAATTCTTTTATAATCTTTGTGTATATCCCAAAGCTGTTAAAATGTCACGTAAATTGCCAAACTCTACTAATCTTTTTGTATTGATTAGCTGAAAGTCCTTGGCTTTGTTTGGGTTTATGTTTAATACTTAAATCTAAGTACGTCATCTATGATTATTGATAAAACTATAAACAATTAGTTTGGGAGAGTTGTTGGAACCAAAGAATAAAAAGAAAATCAACATTGTAGAGTGTAGACCCTTGTCACCCTTCTAATAAAAATATATAATTTATAAATGATGATCTTAAATTCTAGGAAACTCTCGTGCACAAAATCACAAGGCACATCAAAGTTTTGTATGATGATAATAACATTGATGTTAATTAGTCCGTGTGATACAGTTATGTTTTGTCTGTTTTTTTTATGTAAATGTATGGTATTAATGTCATTGATTATAGAATGCAAGCTTTTTTACAACACATAAGCTAGAGTTTTAGCTCTCTAGGTTCAATTGTCAGGAAGGTTCCTTTCCTTTCTGTTTATATAAGTTGAATAATTACGTTATATTACGTCCTGCCGCCATATAAATGATAATCCACAGATTTCTTTTAATAAGATGTTAAAAGATCCTAAATTAGCCATAACACGACTAACACTATTCATAAACTTTTCTCCATCTCTCTTTTTAATTATGCTTTTAATAGACCAGGCAAAAGAAGACAATACAAAATTTTCCATCTATAAAACCATTTTAAAATATACATTTTCATCATATGTTGAATATCAACTTAACAATCAAACATATACATTAAGTTAAGCGTCTTTGATTTAATTTAATTAATATATATTATAATTAGATATGTACCACAGTTATAGGAAACGTTAAACTACATCTTACATTTCATACAAATTTAATATGATAAAACTGTAATCTTTCCACTGTAGTTTTAGTTACTGTTCGTTAAAGAAGGATATAATTTATATAAAAACCAGATGATTCGTCAGCATATATTTCAGTATATTGTCTTAATCGTTAGTCAAACGTTATATGACAAATATATCAATTATTTTTATTTTTTTAATATATCAATTATTTACATGACTGAAAAATCAACATGGGGTTTTAATTGGGTAGTTTTCTGATAAATTAAAACCAGTTGTCTTAGATCTAAGTGGTTTCATAAAATGATATAAAATGACAGTAATCTACCGACCATCCTTTTTAACTAAAAAAACTAATCCAACCGACAATCAAACGAAATGGAAGTTAACAAAAATCAACGTGAGGAAGGTAGCATGAATGATATTCTAAATATGTAATTATGTGTTTGAAGAATATTTTATGTTTTACTATTGTAGTATTGGTTCTGGATTTTAATTTTGTCGTGGAAAAGTAAAATAATTTTAATAACAGGAAAAGACAGTGAAAAAGACAAAGAATCTAAAGATGGATTCACCACAAGTAACACGTGAGTCCGAGAGTGGAAGTTGCCGACTAGGATAAAGCTAAAAGTCATCCATGCAATTCAAAAACATACGTATATGGATGATTCCCCCATGGCCCCCTAGAGGCTTTGGATTAGACTAGAGCCGGCCGACCCACTTGTTCCCTTTTCAGAGCACTTGGTTTTTGTTTTTTTTGTTTTTTGTTTTTTGGTTCCAAGTAATATAAAATTAAGAATTTGACCTTGTAAAGTTTGACCGGTTTATTTACGGGTCTATCCAAATAACCTGTTGCATACTATTATGGATTGATAGTCTATCAAAAGACTACTTGTAAATTGACAAATTGATGATTAAATAATTTAAATTGAGATATCATCTCACTGTGTTTGTTCATTTAGCTGCCATTATAGCTGTAAGTTTCAGCTGATAAAAATTAGCAAAAATAGCTGATATCATAATTGGTATTATCTGTGAGATGTTGGCTCGCTTCTCTTCTCACGAACTGAGAGAGTGTTCCGATGTAAAAGTTTGTTCTTGTACCAATTCACATTAAACCCCAAAATAAACCGAGAGAGAGTTTGATTCAAAAAATGTTGGTTTAACTTAAATTGGGATTAGTTTTGAATTTCGCAGCATAATTAGACTGGTTATATATATTCTGAGTTAGTTTGGCTGGTTTAAAGCGACATTTTTAACTCCGAGTTTGACACTATATACAATCATATACATTGAATTCTTCATTAAAAAGCCTATCCTGATGTGTGAGAATTCTCATTAGTTCCAAATGGAGAGCGTATATCCCTCGGTGAAATGAAGGTCTAGAAATGTCGATCACACACCATCCTATGGTAGAAGACCCATTCTAAACCACGTGTTTCATCGTCAATTCGTCATCTTTCCAAAAACCATCCATTGCTGTACAGATCATATTAAGACTTATTCGTTAGCCAAAAAAAATAAAAATTGAAGACTTATTCTTGGCATGCCTTATGTGTACATTTCATTCGTAACCCTAATTTTATTGGTTTTCTCTATATAATTCATTCTATCGTTTTAATCGGGAAATCACAAGACGATCGAACCCCAAACTAATTCTTCCCACTAAAAATGTATATAGGTGACCAAACTGCACANGTAATATAAAATTAAGAATTTGACCTTGTAAAGTTTGACCGGTTTATTTACGGGTCTATCCAAATAACCTGTTGCATACTATTATGGATTGATAGTCTATCAAAAGACTACTTGTAAATTGACAAATTGATGATTAAATAATTTAAATTGAGATATCATCTCACTGTGTTTGTTCATTTAGCTGCCATTATAGCTGTAAGTTTCAGCTGATAAAAATTAGCAAAAATAGCTGATATCATAATTGGTATTATCTGTGAGATGTTGGCTCGCTTCTCTTCTCACGAACTGAGAGAGTGTTCCGATGTAAAAGTTTGTTCTTGTACCAATTCACATTAAACCCCAAAATAAACCGAGAGAGAGTTTGATTCAAAAAATGTTGGTTTAACTTAAATTGGGATTAGTTTTGAATTTCGCAGCATAATTAGACTGGTTATATATATTCTGAGTTAGTTTGGCTGGTTTAAAGCGACATTTTTAACTCCGAGTTTGACACTATATACAATCATATACATTGAATTCTTCATTAAAAAGCCTATCCTGATGTGTGAGAATTCTCATTAGTTCCAAATGGAGAGCGTATATCCCTCGGTGAAATGAAGGTCTAGAAATGTCGATCACACACCATCCTATGGTAGAAGACCCATTCTAAACCACGTGTTTCATCGTCAATTCGTCATCTTTCCAAAAACCATCCATTGCTGTACAGATCATATTAAGACTTATTCGTTAGCCAAAAAAAATAAAAATTGAAGACTTATTCTTGGCATGCCTTATGTGTACATTTCATTCGTAACCCTAATTTTATTGGTTTTCTCTATATAATTCATTCTATCGTTTTAATCGGGAAATCACAAGACGATCGAACCCCAAACTAATTCTTCCCACTAAAAATGTATATAGGTGACCAAACTGCACAATACAAAATTTTATTAAGACTCCTGAAAAGAATCGATCTCTTGTAATATCTATATATCAAATGGGAGTCAGGATACCACTACAACTTATTATTTCTCTACATAATTTTGAAATGTTCTCACTTTATTCATGGCAACGTATACAATGTAATGAAACTCCCGTGTAGTTATTTAATTAGTTACATAGACTGATGATATACACCTACTAATTATTTACAACGGTTTTGAAATAATATGCATACATGGCACATGAATTTTTATCGCGATTATAGAGTATGCACACACATCACACATGTGTGTGGAATAACACATACGTAGGCTACGTAGCCATATATATATGTAGGTGTATTAATTACGCAGATTATCTAGGTAAAACCTTCCTTATATATTTATACGCACCGTTTGACTTTGAATTGGCAATTGTGAGTTGAACGAAACTACGCGTCATCCAAAATATTTGCTTATTTATGTATAAACTTTTCGTTTGATATTATTTTTCAGATTTGATGACCAAAATTATATTTTGTATATATAAAATCGTATAAACTTAACCAATCATGTGATACGATATATCAATTGGTTTCGAACATTTAGTTTATTCGAAGGTGTGAATTTGGGACCTTTCGTTTTGACCTCGCCGTTATATGTTTACGAATTTATAACTTCCTCAAGAAAACGTCTCCTTTTAGTGTTTTTGTTCCATCCTTCGGTTATGATCAAACATTAAGTATAATATTCGATAGTTCCAAATCGATACTACAGAAAGAAAGACTATAATATAAAATCTCGTTAACTTTACAACAAAATTGTTATTCTAAAGTATAAAACTTATAGATTTTTGTTATGGGTTATCTCCTCGTTTGAAGCATTCAACTATTCAAGTATCTGAAGAATTTAAGAATAGTCCATATATATGTAAGACTGATATACTCCTCAGTCACCATTAAAAAATGTTAGAGAAGACCTTATTATAATGTTTACTAGATCAATTTTCTTATACGTTTTTTCTTTGAATCATTCTTCAGATGACGACCAGGTACATTATGTTACTAGTATATTCATAATTTAAAATGTTTTGCAGAATAATAATAAAATGCTAGAAATACAAAAAGGTAAATTTATAAGTAAAAGGAATAAGGTGCCAATAACGGAAAGTCCTGTTGTTGGGAGTCAATCGGAAATTCTAACCACTTTTTCAATCTAAATTTACACCAATTTTAAAAGGAAACTAGTAAATACAAAACAGAATATGAACTCAATTATTTTATTTTGTTGCACAAACTTAAGTTGTAAGTCATATTGTGTATATAACGTTTCTACTAACCAACAAGAAACTCAATTTCATTCCCAAAGGAGTAAACTCATGTAACAAAATTTTACAAGAGATCCAACAACAAAATTTTTGAAAGATGAAACAAAATACATATATATATAGTCCATATGAATCCTAACTTCAGTGAGGAAGGTAGCATGNAATAAAATGCTAGAAATACAAAAAGGTAATTTTATAAGTAAAAGGAATAAGGTGCCAATAACGGAAAGTCCTGTTGTTGGGAGTCAATCGGAAATTCTAACCACTTTTTCAATCTAAATTTACACCAATTTTAAAAGGAAACTAGTAAATACAAAACAGAATATGAACTCAATTATTTTATTTTGTTGCACAAACTTAAGTTGTAAGTCATATTGTGTATATAACGTTTCTACTAACCAACAAGAAACTCAATTTCATTCCCAAAGGAGTAAACTCATGTAACAAAATTTTACAAGAGATCCAACAACAAAATTTTTGAAAGATGAAACAAAATACATATATATATAGTCCATATGAATCCTAACTTCAGTGAGGAAGGTAGCATGACTGATATTCTAAATATGTAATTATGTGTTTGAAGAATATTTTATGTTATTACTGTAGTATTGTTCTGGAAATTAGTTAGCTAACAGAAAAATTATAATAATTGTTTCTTTTTAATTTTGTAGTGGAAAAGTAAAAATAATTTTAATAACGGGAAAAGACAGTGAAAAAGACAAAGAATCTAACAGACTTCAACTCTTTTTGTCAAACTTGAGACCAATAAGTCTATGTTCTGTTTAATATAAGATCATTTCAAAGATATTGGTATTCAGACTTCAACCCTTTTTGTCAGATATTGTATCTGAATCTCAGTCAGCATTTGTCTCAGATAGGCTTATAACAGATAACATCATGGTGGCTCATGAGTTAGTTCACAGCTTGAGGGTTCATCCGACCATTTCAGCGAATTTCATGGCGATAAAGTCAGACATGTCCAAGGCCTACGATAGGGTGGAATGGAGCTACTTAAGGTCCCTCCAAGATGCTCTGGGTTTTCATAAGACATGGATCGAGTGGGTAATGAGATGTGTATCGATGGTTACGTATTCGGTCCTAATTAATGACCATCCTTATGGGATGATTTCTCTTCAAAGAGGTCTGAGACAAGGGGATCCTTTATCCCCGTTTCTTTTTGTTCTCTGTACAGAAGGCTTAACCCACTTACTGAATAAAGCTCAAGAGGAAGGAGACATTCAAGGCATCTCATTTTCAGAGCAGGGTCCTTCAGTGAACCATTTGTTGTTTGCAGATGACTCTTTGTTCCTGTGTAAAGCCTCGCTTGAACAAGCTGACTCTATCAAAAGGATTCTAACCAAATATGGGGAGGCAACATGTCAGACAATCAATTATTCAAAGTCCTCAATTACCTTTGGTTCTAAAGTGAATGCTTTGGTAAAGACTTCAATACAAGCAAAATTGGGGATCACCAATCAAGGAGGAGATGGTACTTACTTAGGTTTACCGGAGTGTTTCAGCGGGTCAAAAATCGACATGCTCGATTACATCAAGGACAAGGTGAAAGGTAGGATGACTGGTTGGTACTCAAGACATCTCTCGCAGGGAGGTAAAGAAATGCTTTTGAAGTCAGTGGCGCTTGCAATGCCAGTTTTTGCGATGTCGTGTTTTAAGTTGCCAGTAACAACTTGTGAGAATCTAGCCAGTGCCATGGCTGATTTCTGGTGGAGCTCCAATGAACACTCGAGGAAAATTCATTGGTTGAGTTGGGAAAAACTCTGCCTACCCAAACAGAAAGGAGGACTAGGTTTCAAGAACTTACAGGGTTTTAATCAAGCTCTCTTGGCCAAACAAGCTTGGAGACTACTACAAGATGAAGACGGTCTTTTCTCAAAACTCATAAAATTCTACTACCCTTTCGAAAACTTTCTAGAGGCGGGTTTGTCTTCACGACCTTCATTCGGATGGAGAAGTGTTCTGTTTAGGAGAGAGCTACTACAAAATGGCCTGGAAAAAAAGGTGGGTAATGGAGCTTCAATGTATGTTTGGACTGAACCTTGGATTGATGATAATGGCAAGCGAGCACCATGGAGGAAAAACATTCTATTTGACGTTTGTTTAAAAGTAAAAGACCTGATTGATCCGACTACTCACTCCTGGGATCCTGACATATTGGAGGAGCACTTTTTCCCACAAGATATCATCAGAATCAAAACCATTAAACCGATCAAGGATCATGAAGATTTTCATGCTTGGAAACACAACAAGAGCGGAGAGTATACTGTTAAGTCAGGATACTGGTTGTATTCTCAATCGGTGACTTCTCAGGTGAACAGAGATGCGGAAGCCCAACCTTCTCTTAATGGTCTTAAAAGCGATATCTGGAGTTTGCAAGCTAATCCAAAGATAAAGATCTTCTTGTGGAAAGTTCTGAGTGGGGCTCTCCCAGTTGCGAGTGCTCTAAAGAGTAGAGGTATGGCAGGGGTGATGTCTGTCAAGTATGTGGAGAAGAGGGAGAGACAATAAATCACATTCTTTTTTCTTGTTCTTATGCCAGACAAGTTTGGGCTTTGTCGAATTACCCTTCTCCTGACCTTGGATTCCAAAACGGAAGTGTTTTCTCTAATGTCTATCACCTATTACAAAACAGGAATAATGTTCTTTGGCCAGTAGAGCTTAGAAAAATCTTTCCTTGGGTTTTGTGGAGAATATAGAATAATAGAAACTCCTTATGTTTCGAAGGTAGCAGTTTCTCCCCTTTAGCAGCAATGGAAAATATTCATGAGGATGTTGACGAATGGTTTGAGGCTCAAGTGAAATATAGTGAAGATTTGTTTGTTTCGCAAATAACACCATTTGATCAACAAGCAACAGAGGAGATGGAACTTTCTTCCTCTTGGTCTAGACCTCCAGAATCTTGGTTGAAGTGCAATGTGGGCTTTTCATGGTCTAATAGATATAAGATTGCAGGTGGAGCGTGGGTGGTTAGAAATGATGAAGGTTTAGTCCTTTTGCACAACATAAGAGCTTTCTCAGACATTCGAGACAAGGATGAAGCTGTTTTCAAAGTCTTGGAATGGGCAATGGAGAGTATGGTTAATCATAGGTTCTCTAACGTAGATTTTGCCGTTCAGAACAAAACTTTGGTAGGAGCTGTAAATAGACCAAAGGCATGACCATCTTTTAGATTTTAGTCAATGGAACTTAGGAGGATCTTAGAAGGGATCAATGGCCGGGATGTGGAGTTTGAGTTGGAGTTAGACAATAGAGGTGCAGGTCTCATCGCTCAAAGCGTCACTAGCGATTTAAGATTGCAGTCATATGTTGCAGTTTCTTATCTGCAGTGGCCAAGGTTAGTCTTTGAGGAAGAGACCAGCTTTTCCTTTATTTGTTGAAGGTTTTTTGGGGTACAAAAGGAGGAATTTTTTGATGCTATGGATAGATAGCTTGGTAGGGATTGTAAAATTGTAACTTCCCCGGTTTCTCTCGGAATATTAGACGGTTGTAATCTAAAGGTTAAGCAGGAGCTTACCAAATCAATATATAAAATCAGTTGACCAAAAAAAAAAAAGACAAAGAATCTAACAGATGGATTCACCATAAGTAACACGTGAGTCGAGTGGGAGTTGCCGACTAGGATAAAGCAAAATGTCACCCATGCAATTCAAAAACATACGTATATGGATGGTCCTCATTCCCCCATGGCCCCTAGAGGCTTTGGATTAGACTAGAGCCGGCCGACCCACTTGTTCCCTTTTTAGAGCACTTAGTTTTTGTTTTTGTTTTTGTTTTTGTTTTTGTTTTTTTGGTTCGAGTAATATAAAACTAAGAATTTGACCTTGTAAACTTTGACCGATTTATTTACGGGTCTATCCAAATAACCTGTTACATTCTATTATGGATGGATAGTCTATCAAAGCAAGCACCTATTAAAGCGACATTTTTAACTTCGAGTTTGACACTAATCATATATACTTTTGAATTCGTCATAAATTAAACATTATGTCTATTTTGATGTGTGAGACTCATTACATTCCAAATGGAGAGACTAGAGAGCATACATCCCTCGGTGAAATGAAGGTCTAGAAAGGTCGATCACACACACCATTATATGGTATAAGACCCATTCTAAACTACGTGTTTCATCGTCATCTTTCCAAAAACGATCCATTGCACACATCATATTAACCCTATTTTTAGCATGCCTCATTATGTGTACATTTCATTCGTAACCCTATTTTTCTTGTTTTCTCTCTATATAATTTATTTTTATCGTTTTAATCGGGAAATCACAAGACGAAACCCAAACTAATTCTTCCCACTAAAAAATGTATATAGTTGAACAAACTGCACAATATAAAATTTTCTGAAGACTCTTGAAAAGAATCGATCTCTGGTAATCTATAGAACAAATTCATATTTCAAATGGGAGTCACGATACCACTACAACTTATTTTTCTCTACATAATTTTGAAAATGTTCTCTTCATGGCAACCAGGCAACGTATACAATGTACTGAAACTCCCGTATCCAAAATATTTTGCTTATTTTTGTATAAACTTTTCGTTTGATATTATTTTTTTAGATTTGATGACCAAAATTATGTTTTGTATATATAAAATCGTATATACTTAACCAATCAATATATCAATTGGTTTTCGAACATTTAGTTTATTTGAAGGTGTGAATTTTGGACCTTTCGTTTTGACCTCGTCGTTGTATGTCTACGAATTTATAACTTCCTCAAGAAAACGTCTCCTTTTAGTGTTTTTGTTTCATCCTTCGGTTATGATCAAAAATATTAAGTAAATTGTATCATATTCGATAGTTCTAAATTGATACTATAGAAGGAAAGACTATAATATCAAATCTCATTAACTTTACAACAAAATTGTTATTCTTCGAATAGTATAAAACTTAAAAGAATTTTGTTAAGGGCTATCTCCTCGTTTGAAGCATTCAAGTATTTGAAGAAATTAAGAATTGTCCATATATATAAGACTGATACTCTTTAGTCACCATTTAAAAATGTTAGAGAAGACCTTATTATAATGTTTACGAGATCAATTTCTTATACGTTTTTTCTTTGAATCATTCTTCAGATGACGACCAGGTACATCATGCTACTAGTATATTCATAATTTAAAATGTTTTGCAGAATAATAAAATGCTAGAAATACAAAAAGGTAATTTTATAAGTAAAAGAGGAAAAGAAAAGGTGCCAATAACGGAAAGTCTTGTTGTTGGGAGTCAATCGGAAATTCTAACTATTTTTTCAATCTAAAATTAAACCAATTTTAAAAGAAAACTAGTTTCTATAAAATAGAATATGAACTCAATTATTTTCTTTTGTTACACAAACTTAAGTTTTAAGTCATATTGTATATATAACGTTTCTACTAACCAACAAGAACTCAATTTCATCCCCAAAGGAGTAAACTTCTGTATTCATAATAACTAATAAGATATATAATCAACTCTACAAGAGATCCAACAACAAAATTTTAGAAAGATGAAACAAAATACATATAGTCCATATGAATCCTAACTTCAGTTCCCTAACGGCTAGTTTCGTTTTGTTTTGTTCTGAGGGTTATATCAAGAGCAAAAACCTCTAAATTGTGTTATATATTCCGTTAAGAGCTCTCAGCCTTTTGGTATTGAGGAAGCTCTGTAGGGGGTGGTTGCGTTTGTGATTTGTTCTTCTTGTTCAGTAAAGTTTTCGCGTATAAAGACCCGAAAACAATGACCTGATCAAGCAAATTTGGTTAGTCAGAGAATCAAAGGTATCCCGTAAAGTTCCAAAGAATTTAAAAGATCCAGATATATACCGATCCAATACACTGCTCCCAGCTAAGAGGGTGAGAAAACCAAATGCATGAGAGCATGATGCTTGCAAGCTTTTAGAAAGACACATTAGTCAGATTAGAAACAAGATTGTGTTGTTAATTATTAAGATTGAGAGATCGAGTCTGCTTTCTACCTGTCTCGTCGTCATGATTGCAGCGAATGTTAGAGCACCAAATGTCCTAATTGTGTAAGATATGAAGAACTGGCTCGCTGTTGCAACCTGCAAATTATTAGTATTTGGTAAGTTCAGTGGATATCGAAGAGACAAGAGAGGAATCAATCAGTGGGAATCATGAATTAAACATGCATCTTGTGGATCTTAGACTACGAAAAAAGAAGAAGCAATCAAGCTAATTTGGAGAAAACATAATGGTAATGTTAATGTAATGACTAAGTAGAAGAATAGAGGAAACTTAAACTTACTGTGGAAAGCAGCGCGATGTCGACTAAACAATCTCTATGCAGAGAAACAAAATCTATAGCTGGAAGTAAATGCCCTTGTAATATGAGTCCTACATTAAACATAAGAATCACAGAATAAGAATGAAGAATGATTGACCAGATTGTGACCTTCTTTTTGAGAAGAGATGAGTTCTGACAATAAGAAACACGTTCAGAGGTTAATCATTAACATATAACATATAAGATATGAATTCTGACTATAAGAGATGAATCATTAACATATAACCCAACTTTATCCTAGTAATCATCAGCTGAAAGCTTGTATCAATTGTCATATATAAGCAAAACAAAGAAATAAAGAAAAAGAAAGAGGAAAGTCTTGTTCCTGTAGAATTTTCTTGTGGGAAAACGACCGGCCGTAGAGAACCACAAAAGTAAAAGATCAATGGTCCAGAGTCCATAGAAAAATGACTTGACAGAAAAAGATGGGACTCTTATTGCAGAAACAAGTAAGATTCTCACCAGTGAAACTCAGAACACAAGAACAAAGTGTTGTGTAGAAAATTTGGTTATGTATCTCCATATTATATCCCTTAAAAAGTTTGTCTTGGAATGTGCTTGTAAAGCCATCAAACCTGTTACATTAGCCAATTACCAAATACACAATCATGATTCGAAGGATCAAGATTCCTATTTTAAACCAGAAAACAAAAATCTCAGTATATAATGAGTGAAAGTGAAACTAGTTACACGGATACACATACCCAAGATAACCAGCCATAAGAGAAACACCCCAAACAGTATTTTCCCTTCCCTTATTGTACGGACTAACATCGTCTCCAGCCTACAAACTCAGATTTACATAAACAAACATCAGTACATCTAACCTGCATGTTCCTGGTAATTGTGATACTCTAACTAACTGAAGCCTTTTATAATGATTGGGGTAATGAGTATAGAGCAGGTTCATACCGGAAAAAGAATAAAGACAGAGCAACCAAGGGTCACCAGAAAAGCCACTAAATAGTCAAACCCCTTGTACTTCTTCTGCATGATCAGTGTTCCCCATACCTGAATGAATCACAAATATAGGAATGTTGATACTAAACTCAAACACGTGAGCTTTCCATATATTTTTCCATATCTTACCAATAAAAAGAATGTTACAACTTACCATTACTGGTATCATTTTGGCACATTTAGCAAGAGTTTGGACTGGGAAGCTCACATACTTGAGAGCCTGGAGGCATTACAGATTAGTTAAAGCAAATAACCAAAAGAATCATACAAAGTTCATATATTAAGATAAAATCCCTACCTCGTATTGGCATGTTGTGGTTAAGATGTTAGTCACTGATATAAGGCAATATTTATAAACCGGAGCTACAGGATCCAAAACTTTCTTGCTTGCCTACAAATTAAAACCCCCCAAAAGGGTTCTAAACAACTTTGGAAATATGTATAAATAAATATAAAACACAAAGCTGGGGTTTTTGCTAGTTATACCAGTAAAGCACAAGCAGAGACAGCTGAAGTAGTGAGCCGATTGCAAAAAACAAGAAACAAAGAGTGCTTAAAATACTCCTTGTTCACTCCATAAGGAACTCTCATTATCTTCTCCTACAAACCACAAGCAACAAAAAAAAAAACCACAGAAAATATTTAACAGAAGAAAAGGAAGAAACTTTCCAAAAAAAGTTGAATTTTGATGACAAGACAGACCTGAAGAACACCATAGATTACAAGAGTAGACATAATCCCGGAAACAGCAAATACACCTTTCCATAATTTGTTCTCCTTCACTCCGTTTACTAATGATGATTCCGGCTCAGCCATGTCCCATCCACCTCTAAACACAAAACCAATCATAAATTAACCAATCTAATCACACAATACAAGCTCCCATTCCTAATGTACGCATGCGAAAACCCACAGTGACTAGTGACTGTTAAACACACACCTTTGAGCTCAGAGATTTCAAACAAAACTAGACGACGGATATGATTACAACACAACAGCTGATCCGGTGAGATCGGAGAAAGATTGTCTCTAAATCTCTCTCTCTTCTCTAAAGAGATTGATTCTCCGGCGAGTTCTCCGTCTCGATCCGATTTGCTCCTCCACCGTCCTCTTTTTCTCTTCATTTTTTATTCCTTTATTTCCGCCCTTTTTAAAGTTCTGTTCGTTGATGTTTTCTAAGTACACGCCACGTCAGCGAACAGACAAAGGTCAACACCTTCTAAACGGAACAGAGGGTTTCCGTTTATGTGATCAAACGTGTGGCACCTTGAGAAACACCACTTAGTCCGATGAGGACAACACAAGATAGTAATCCTAAACTCGTGGTCGTGAACTTTTTTCTTCCAACCTTAATTAATATGTCCGAAAAATTTTAAACTGAAGGAGACGAGAAGCAGCGAATCGTACGACGAATAGAGATACATATGTTTCATCACGTAGATGGATTCTGCTTTATATCATCATCCTCGAATCATTTTCGCTCACAGCTTCATCAGTGGCTCGTATAGGTCTCCTAGGTTTGTTAATAGTACTTGCTGGAGATCGAATGATGGTTTAAGTGGGGAGATCAAGGCTAGTGGGAATAGTGATCGTAACGTGTTCGATGAGAGTCCTCTGAGAAGAAGAACCGATGGGTCGTCGTTGTTTGAGACAGTTGGCGCGAAAATCACGCCTGAGACTGATGATTTCTTCGTGAGTGACGCAGAGGGTGATCCAGATTGTCCTACTCGAAGTTATTCCTCTATTGAACCTGCTCTTCAAGCTCTACGCCAAGGAAAGGTTTGTTCTTTGAGATTCTCTTGAAGACGATTTGATAATGTTCTGTTTTCTTGAGTTGTCTGGATTAGGTCTTACTTATGTTTTTTTCGAATTTTTTCAGTTTGTGATCGTTGTTGACGATGAAAACGGGGAAGTTGAAGGTAACCTGATCATGGCGGCAACTCTAACGAGTCCGAAAGACATAGCCTTTTTGATTAAGAATGGTTCTGGGATTGTCTCAGTTGGTATGATCAAAGAAGACCTCGAAAGACTAAGCCTTACACTTATGTCACCTGAAATGGAAGATGAAGATTCCTCTGCTCCAACTTTCACAATCACTGTGGTAACCATTTGCAAAAACTAGATTTAATTCGTAGAGAGTGTGTTTCTGAGTACTGATAAACTTCTTGGTTACAAGGATGCAAAATCCGGAACATCTACTGGAGTATCAGCTTCAGACAGGGCGAAGACGGTTCTTGCACTTTCGTCTCTCGAAGCTAAACCAGAAGATTTCAGGAGACCTGGCCATGTGTTCCCTCTCAAGTACAGAGACGGTGGAGTTTTAAGGAGAGCTGGTCATACTGAAGCTTCTGTGGATTTAATGATATTGGCTGGTCTACGTCCCGTCTCTGTTCTTTCAGCTATTCTTGATCAAGATGATGGGTCAATGGCTTCACTACCGTATATGAAAAAGCTTGCTACAGAACACGACATTCCCATTGTATCCTTGACTGATCTAATCAGGTTAGAAAAGAATTAGACCATGTATTGATAAGATAGAAAAATCTGGATACAAGTAATCTTTTGAAGTTTGATATACTTGTAGATATCGAAGAAAGCGAGATAAGCTTGTGGAGAGGATCACAGTGTCTCGTTTGCCTACCAAATGGGGTCTTTTCCAAGCTTATTGTTATCGATCTAAACTCGATGGAACTGAAAATATCGCCCTCGTTAAGGTATAAATCAAGCACCACTTGCTTCTAAATCTGTTTACATTGGTGTCATCTCAGATTTTAAAACTAGTTTTGTGTTTTTTCTCTGTCTGAATCGTGACCAGGGAAACGTCGGAAATGGTGAGGACATTCTTGTACGAGTACATTCAGAGTGCTTAACAGGAGACATTTTTGGCTCAGAGCGGTGTGACTGTGGAAACCAATTGGAGTTAGCCATGAAGCTAATTGAGAAAGAGGGAAGAGGAGTCGTCGTGTATCTCCGTGGACATGAAGGAAGAGGCATTGGCCTTGGTCACAAACTTAGAGCTTATAACTTGCAGGATGAAGGACACGATACTGTTCAGGCTAATGTTGAACTTGGCCTATCCATTGATTCTCGTGAATACGGTATTGGTGCTCAGGTCAGTCATATTATATTGACTTGGTTTGGTTACGTTTTACTACTAGTAACTCATAGCCATTAATCGATATAAATGTTTTCTCTTGGTTTGGGTTGGTCCAATGTAGATGCTACGAGACATAGGAGTGAGAACAATGAGACTAATGACGAATAACCCCGCAAAGTTCACCGGGCTGAAAGGATATGGACTCGCTGTAGTTGGCCGTGTTCCGGTGGTGACACCAATCACCAAGGAGAACAGAAGATATATGGAGACAAAACGCAAGAAGATGGGTCACATTTATAAATCTGATAACGATCACCCTTTGGCTTAACCAAAAGCTTTTGATAAGAAACAAACACTTAAGAAATTTGTATGTATAATTGATTCATTCTTGTATAAACATCAACCATAGTTACTTCATGAATCAACAAGCTTTCAGGGTTAAACATACAACTTTTCAAAACACTGATATCATATACTACATCAGTTGATTAAATTCATATCTAGAACTTGAATGAATGTAACCTAATGCAGAACTGCAGAGATTATTATTATGCTTCATCTCCCAAATGCAGCAATTGGTGCTTAGCTCATTCTGAATCATGTCACTCACGCACTTGCTCCACTCTGACTACCTGATTGCTTGAACCAGACAAATAGACTTCACAAAATGCTTCAAAAATCCGATCATGTCCACACAGATATCCACATATAATTATAAAATAAAGTGTCATCTACACCAATGGCGGAAGATATGAGTTTCTCTCTCAGGCATTTCATCAAACACATTTGATGCATTTCTCTAAATATACTTCAATCGTTCCTCTACTAGAATCTATACTCACGTTTAAAACTACAAAATCAGTATCTCTTCTAATATAAATCAGTATCACTTACTTAATCACAGCAACGTCTCACATGGAGCAATCTCAGGAATAAAAGAATCAGGTGCAGAGAGTGTGTGAGAGAGAGAGAGAGAGAGCATCAGCAAAACCAGTAGTTATCAACAAGCAAACTTACCTGTGAAGTTCAGAGATCAAGTGTATCCCATCATCTGCTCTCTCTCTGTCTCTCTCTCTCTGTACCATACTTTTAAGTTATAATCCTAACTCAAAAAAGGTTGTTGTAATCAATTTAGGCAATAACACTACACTAATTAAGCCTTAACCTAATTGAACAATGAATGAATAATATAAACGAAAATCTAAGACTAGATCGAATAACAAAGCAAGACGAAGAAGATCCTTGGCGGCGATGCAGGAAGGATCTCACATACTATATTATTTATACAGCAGAACCGATCTTTTAAAAATCAGAAACCCTAGCTAAATTAACAAATCTAGATTGAACCGGATCATCGAGGAGAAAACCGAACCGAATCCTAGATTGAGATATTAAACCGAACCATAAACTTCCCACCTCATCATTCATCTCCATCTGTGTTTTCTTTCTTTAAACTAAGTCTTCGTTTCACTTTTCTCTCAAATTAGTGAAAAAGTAATTCTAAATTGTTGGACATACACATAATGACTCCTCATTACACAATCAACACTAAGAATCGAACTACCACCAAAGCAAGCTAAAAGACCAAAGAATAGTTTGGATATGAGTTGTTGAACTTGTGTGAAACCACACTTGTTTTATATTTTTTTCTCAAGTATAGTAAGAAAAAAATGAATCATTCTTGATCGTTACACCATAGACATGACTCGTCCATCACTCAATCTCTAACAGAAAAAAAAAGCTAGAGATCAAAAGTGGAATCATGTTGAAAATTGTTGAAACTCTTCATCTTCCATATTACTCATCACAATAGCAACATTGTAATACTAGAAACTAGAAAGCCACTTTTTAATCGTTTTACACACATGTAAATTAAGGTGCATTGCACCACAGAGACACGGTTCATTCATGGGTTACTCAATGGAGAGTATTATGGTGACAGAAAACAGCAAAAGCTATATCCAAAAATGGATAAATCAAGCTGTCACGCGCTTCGGGTGGTTACGTTGGAGTAGAGAAGAAGTACGTAGTAGTAAAGCATAGAGATCATTCCATCATCTCTCTCGGCTATAAAACAGAGAAGGGGTCACAACTCAAGAATATCACAACACGAACAGAGCAAGAGTGCCAAGAGATAATAGCAACAATAACAAAAACTTCTATATATTCTTTAAAAATGGGGATCGTAGCATTCAACTGGGCAGAGGAAGGCAACAACCAACTGACGCTTGTGATGAACAGAGAAAATTGGGCAAACAGGCAAAGTTTAAAACATTCATTCGACGTTTCTTGCGTATGTTAATAATGTTGATGCCTTGATGGTATCTTATGATTTATGGTCTCTGTCTGAATTCTGATGTATTAACAGGGTCATAAGTAAGGCGTCTTGGAAAGGTCAGATTTTGAGTGGTCGGTGCCAAGATAACGACGGAACGTGGTTTGCTATTTCTAAACGAGGCCGAGTCGCGTTTCTCATGAGTATAAACTTGTTGGATGACCTGTTTGTTCCAAACAACGGCTGCGAGTTGTACCCCATTGCTTTCTTGAAGGTTTGTTTTCATTCTTTCTTTTTTTGTTTTGGCTTTTCATACAAACATAAACTTGAACAACGGTTTCTTTGTTTGAGAGCAATATGAGTCCACTGGAGTTTGCCGACCATGTGGAACAGCTTGAAGCGGGTAGACACAAAGCGTGGTCTTATTGCCTTATAGTCGCAGACATGGCTTCGAATTCAATGTTTCATATCAGGAAACCAAATCAACATGAGCCAAATGTCGTGAAACAAACCGTTAACTTTGGTGTGCACACACTTTCTCCATACAACGGTCTTGATTCCTTAGTCTCTGCCAGGTCCAAGGTAATAATCAAGTTACAAGTATTTTGTTGTAACTAACTACATACGGGACATTCCTCTTATTGTCAAACCCTCTTCTTTTTGCAGGATTTGCGCCTGAAACACTTTTTTAATGAGAAGATTGTTGATTTGGGAAACGTTCAACTACCACCGTTTATCAAGTTTGCTAGGGACTTTATGTGTAAACCTGAGGGCGAAAGGGGTGGTCAAGACACCATGTATGTGGAAATGATGGCTAGGCATTCTTACGTTTGATATCTTACGTTTTTTATATATGATCGATCCATCCTCGTACCATCATTGGTTTGCTAATCTCTTTTTCTTATCATTTCGATTCAGCTTGAAAATCAACGCTTTGGAACAACAAGTACGACGGTATTGGCGATGGAACGCACTGGGGGAGTAAAGTTCTTTGAGAGGTACTACATGGACACTAATGGTGGTTGGGACGAGCAAGTCTTGAATTTCAACATCCAGTAGAGAGAGTTACAAAGAAACATTGCACAGCATCCAGATATAGTTATCTACTATTAAATAATTTAATCTTGTTGATGTTATGTATAGATCTCTCTAATTAACATTGTCGATTCAGGGAAACCTGTTTCCTTGATCGCACTATATATCTCAATAGTCTAAGAACATTATCCTTAAAAATAAATAAACAAAATTGTTGGTATTCTAAAACTTTACTTTGGCAACTTAAAGTTCAATTTATATTTTCCATCTTTACAATTCTTGATCTATAGTTTATCTATCTCCCAATTCCGGTGATGACAACGAGCCATAGTTTTACAGAATAAATTGGTGACATGTTTGATAATCGAAATAATATCACCCGGTTTACAAAACTGCTCTTAGAATTAGCTACTCTAATCTCTGCCTCTTTCCGGTTAACACTGATTGATCGATAACCGAACTCGGACCGAAATCAAATCCATTAACCGAACCAGAACACGTCAGAGAATCACATATCCCAGACGCGGTACTGCTATTATTAACATCGGACCCTCTGAACGAGATAGCGGGTAACTCAAAACGCTGCGATTGCGTTTGAGGCGGTGGGTTTATCCATTTTGGAAGCGGTCCAGCGACAAGAAGCGTTTGAAGAAGCGGTCCAGCTTCAATCACCGCTTTCAAAAGCTTTCCCGTTTCCGGAAAAGCTTTCCCCATCACAAGAACGTCTAGAGGATCGATCTGATGGCGATTACGAGCCGTTGGATTTTCGAGATTTTTCATCAACGGCGGCTGAGGATGGATATTGAAGAAGCTCGAGAGTTCTGAGGAAGAAGGAGAAGAAGAAGAAGATACATCTTGGGAGAAGCTGTTTGATTCAGTGATGCTTCTTGAATTAGGGTTTTGTTGGGTTTTGAAGTGGAGGAACTGTGATAACTGTTGTCTAGCTTCGTCTCGTTCTTGCTGAGTGAGTTTGAGGAGATTGAGAAGTTGGTTCACTTCTTCTCTGTGTGTTCTTGATTTCTCGTTAACTTCTATTCTCAGTGTCTCTAGCTCGGACAGAGTGTTCTGTAGATTCTGCCTCATTTCATCAATGCTCTGCATTTAACAAAAATATAGAAATTTCGTATGAGAAAATTAAGGAAAAGTGATGATGATGAGGATGAATGATGATACCTCTTGATGAAGCCAATAAGAAGAATATAAGTCATCCATTGATCAGTGCGTATCTGTGGTTTGTAATTATACTCTGTTTAGGACTAAGAATGATTCGTTGTAATGGTTGTTGTTTCGACGAACCTATATATAGTAAGTATATGCATTTACATAAATATCATTGCATCAGTGTAAAAATATCAGTGCGTTGGTTTGAAAAAATAAATCGGTTTCTTTTTTTCTATGCAACATCCTTTAAAAAGTCGTTAACCCATGTGACTATGCGAGTGTGTGACAGAAAAAATCCGATATAAAATGTAAAAGTGGATGGTTGAACTTTCATTTAGTTTTTTTTCTCAACACAGCCGACAAAAAAAAAATATTACGAAACAATAAATTACTAATTATTTTACCATATAATTTCTCGAAAATTTTGTGTATGTATATTATATTCGTTGAGGACTATGGTGCAATGCACTCTATTTTAAATTATTGGTGGTGTGGAGATTTTACCACATACTACTAATTAGCCGAATACTTATATTTTCTTTTAGTTATTAAAATTTTAAAATATTCTACTAATAATGATTGTAGGTTTAGATTTGATATATTAAACTAACGAAGCATCAAATCAGCTTAACGGAAGGAAAAAACAAACTAATCCATCAATTATGATATATTAAACTAACGAAGCATCAAATCAGCTTAACGGAAGGAAAAAACAAACTAACACTCACAGACGCACAGTAATCATAATTCCATCTTTTTTTTTCATGACAAAAGCTAAATAACATATAATGGTAATGGAAGTATTACTGTGAGTCTGTGACTATTATTTTTCTGGATGGAGACAAAATGGAGTCTTCTTTATTATACGTCAAAAGGAGTCTTCTTTTATTCAAACCACGTAAATTAATTTTCTTCATGAGACGACTAAAATACAGACAGTTTCAATTTTTATCTTTAAGGCTCAGAAATGGTAAATCATACAGTAACTAAAAGAATTTACATTTGATAATAATACAGTGGATTGACTCTGTTACACATTCCTAAACACATATAGTCATTTAATCACCCAATAATTACAGTGGATTCTCTTGAACAAACTAACAAAAAGATGGGTAAATTCAGACAAGTCCAATTTAGGTCGCAGTATGTTTTTTGTTGGCATGTAACTTAAATTAATACTTGTATTAGATTGGCTTGTGGACTGCCCAAGAAACATATTTGATATCTTAATGTGACGTATTTTTTGTTTTTCCCCACGGGATACGTAGAGCTTTATTCGTTACATTAGCTAGAGCTTTAATTTAGATCGTACACTCTATTTCATTTTCATGCAAATATTCTTTACTCACGTAATACTCAAAACCACTATTATACAAAACATTTTATCGAGCTTCGTGGTATGAATTTCAATGTTTTTTTCGTAAACAATATATAGTATAACACTACCACATCAAATATTATAATTGTCACTTAAACGGCTCACGGCGCACAATTTGTTGCTTTTCGACTGCTACTAGTACATTATAAAACAATATATTCGTTAGCTCAATACCTTTCATGAGTTAGCTCAAAATTGTGATATAACTAGAAAGCAACCTTCATTAGTTAGAAATAGAATCTAGCCATTTGCAATGTAGTGAACGAACTAGTAACCAAAAAGTTTTTTTTTTTATATTTCTTATAGAAAAGTTGAATGTATCTATACAATTTTAGATAAGTGAATAAACACATACCATAAAGTGACAAAGAGAAGAGTCCTTGAGACTTCTATATCCTAATGATCTATATACAAAACCCAACAAATAAACTATATTATTAATTTTTACAATTTCGTGAGCTATATTTATGCCTTAACTATACATTTTAGTTGGCCTATCAAACTTATGGAACTCGTGATTTTGGCATTTTCATGGACGGCACATAGCAACAAGTACAAGTCATATATCGACAACACTCATCTTTCATGACTTAGACGACCCTAGCTTGAAAATATTACACGTGTCTTCACTTGTGAAATTGATTAGTCTAAAAGTCGACTTGACGATACTAAATGCTTTGACTACCAAATCCAATCAGTTTGAATACATCTTCAAATGTTTTGTCATAAATGAATATTTTCAACCCTCCCAACGATTAATCGTTCAATTCTTAGAATGGTCAAGGCCACAACAGTTGGCACAATTTGATTTCTATCTCAACCAGTTTTTTTGCTGTCCGATGGTTCAGTTTCTAACAACATTTGATTGATTGTTAGAACGGACTTAATCTACCAAAAGTATAAATGTTCGATAATTTTTTTTTTTTTTTGACTGTAAATTTTTGAAGTCGTAACTAAAACCTATAAAGTATTCAAACAACCAAATTAAAGGAAACGTTGCTTAATGTTTCGGTTTGACAATTATATTTCTTCACAAAAATATACTGGTCTGCGGTCTGCCGTAACTGATATAATATACAGTAACTGTTTTTAGGAGTATTTGTTAATTATTGGAGGTAGTTCTTAGATGGTTTATTTTTCTGAAAATTTTTTACAAGTTAAGTTACCTTTATGGGTGGTTCCAGTTCCGGCCAATAAATAAGAAGTTTTTCTGATAACAACTTCGGTATTAAAGTCGGTCCAAGGGTTTGAATATTTCTATTTGATGTTTATGCAAAATTCTAGATTGATCGCTTTTTGGGGTATTAAGTGCGAACACATTACCTTGAGGTGCACGAGAAGTTGACTGGTATTAAAAGCTGCAGCAGAGGAAAGCATTTTTGTTCCATTCAATTTAATTTAAGATAGTGAGAACTTAGAAGAACGAGAAAATAATTGGGTCGTCGTCCAAAGCTAAAACAATTAACTAGTTTGACTGAAGACGAATCTCTTATCTGGTTTTAATTGAGTTTATAGACTGAAAACGAAAACTTGTTCAATTATTCTAAATTATGGGTTTTGTCACAAAACTTTTGTGATATGCTTTCATCTTTAACAAACACTCGGTAGAGTCTTCTTTTAAGGATTGGTTCAAATATGATGCTACGATTAACCATAAGCATGTCAATAATCATGTCAAGATATACATTCAATTATGTCAATGAACGACATTGTGATTTTATCCTCAATTCGTTTCAAAGAAGATGTATAGAGACCTCTTTAACTTCTTCGCATATGAAGAATAGTGTTTGTAGAACACATAATATTGTGAATCAACCATGTGAAACTTGGTTTTGTATCTGGATTTCTGTTGGTTGTTCACTTCGTTCTTCTTCTCTCGATCGACCTTGATAAAGTCTCCGATGAATTATACTACTAAGGTATTTTTAGGAACAGTTGGGTGCACATATATAATCAATGGTGAGATACATGTCTGAGACGATTAAATGGACTTCACATTCTCTTTCTCTTGCTCTGATGCTTCTGCGGTTTTCCAAGCTTAGACTTTCTTTGTTTGAACAGCTGGAGATAAAGCTTCAACCAAAGGAACGGGTACACCAAGAGGACGGCCTGAACAAAAATCCCAATGGAAATATCAAAATGGTTATTGGAAAAGACAATGATGATATCCAAAGAAGAAAATAAAGGTTTTCTCAAACAAAATCCAAAAACGTTGATTAAAACATGACACATGCACAGCTTTAACAACGGTACTTAGGCTAAAAGGGTTTTACTGAAGGAAAAGAAGAAGGAAACGACGAACATACCCAAAGGAAACTGTAATAACTGAAGGGGAAAACAGAGAAGAAATTTGCATAAAGATTCCTTTCTTTAACATATGGAAGGGCTTTGTACATGATCAACACTGCAGAAACAAGGTGAACGTCAACAAGAAAAAATGTAAACAAGAATTCTAGCTTCAGAGAACTCACATTCGCCCACTAGTCCTGTTGGATAGATCATAATGAATCCTGTGTACCTGGATGGTAAAACATAACATATGCAATCCGTTCTAACTATAAAATAAATTCTGTGATATGGAATGTTTCAGTTCAAAACATTATAATAAGATATGATGTAGCACCTGAGATAGGTTAGCCAATAGGGACATCTACCGAGGCAAGTAAAAGCATAGTGAGGATATCTGATCATCTACATCCAAATCAAACAATCAGCTTAGCTCTTTTAGGAAAAGTAAGACAACTAGTTTTGTATATAAACATCATTGTTCCACCTCCACCAAGACAGTGCTTCATTCTGCTAAAATTACTCTTTTGATCTACTATGATCACTGCCCTTGTATGTTCAAAGCGTCTCGCTAACATTCTCGCAGACCAGAGAACATTGAGATAACATATTTCTCTTGTCAACTATCATAAATTTTTCATTGGTCTTGTTCCGCGTCTTATTGTTGTAAAGATTGATAGACTCACCTCACCCAAAGACCAAGCTGCAAGTGTTATTGACAGCCATGGGGAATCCTGGACCTAAACAGAGTTGAATGTAAAAACAGAATTACACTGCTAGCTTTGATTTCAGCTTTCCAGTAAAAACGCTCTCAAAGAGTGAAAAAAAAACACACACACAAACCTCTCTGATCTGTCCAACAATTGCCAATATGAAGTGAGTTCTTCCACTCCATTGCATCAAAGGAGACAAGAATCCACTAGGTACAATCCCTTTAAATTTATACATAGAATCATTCAATCAATCTGTCAATTTTCATAATTCATACAACAAAACATCAAATACATTCCAATATATTTACCAATAGCTCCATGAAGAACTTCAAGAACAGCAGCAGTTTGCATCACACCTAAACGAATCAAAATCAAAACCCAACAAACACAGACCATTTTTCAGAAATCATCAATTCCACTAGACTCTCATTTTAACTACGGATTCTAAGTTCACAAGTAAAGTACATCAAAATCGATTCAAATACATAAAAAACTAAAATTTCTACTCACTAATCAAGTATCCAGCAGAAGCGTAAGCGCCATTGATTGTCTTGTTCGATAAGAAGCTGCTCAAGATACTCAGAAGCTAGGATAGTGGTGGCTGCTTCGTCTGAATAGCTAGGATTATTGACGGTGTGGGTTTAAGATTTGAGTGACGTCACTTCTTTGTGTGGTGTGGCCATGATGAGTCCGTCCACTCGTGTAGTCTCTCTCTCGTACAGTAGGTAGTTAGATAGTTACTTAGGAGAATTTAATATTTTTATACGGATGAACCCCTCAAGTATTTATTTAGTTTCAGTTTAACCTTATAAGTTATATTCAAACCTCACCTATATGGTCCTAAACATAAACGCTAGATTACACTTTTTGCGGTTCACATAAAAGCTAGTGACTGCTTAAATTGGAAACAACACCTTATTGTTAGTGATAATTTATCAGTTTTGTAAAATTATACTTATTTTTTAGAAAGGAACAAATTATTAGTGTTTTTCAATGGCCAAGTATATTATGAAATTTGGTAAACTAGCATGTTTAAATGTAAAAAGAAAAATTATGCATAAGATATGCATGAGATTCTATTTATTTATTCAAAGCCATCCATCACACAAAAAAAAAGTGTTTTGTGTTGTATAGGAGGAGGGCTTTTGTGTTACAAACCACTACAAGTCGTCATGGAAGATTCACAACCGTCTCCGTCACGTAACCTAGTTCACTCTGAAAACTCCACAATAATTATCTCCCAGATACTCGCTAGACTTCCGGTGAGATCCCTTCTGCGATTTTGTACTGTACGTGTCGAAGCTTTGGTTACCTATCTTCCGCAGTAAAAATTTAGCCGACTTGTTCCTGGCTCAGTCAAAGACTCGGCCTCATCTTCTTTTCACATTCAAGGACATGGATTCCGGTAAGCGTTTCTTCTTCTCGGCTCCTGAAGACCAAATGGACGACAAATCCTCCACAGTTATCGCCAGACACGACATCACGATCTCAGATCTAGACTACATCACATCTGCCCCCCTAAACGGATTCGTATGCTTCACACGTGGTTCTTCGGTTGTTCTTCGTAATCCAACCAATGGAAGTACACAAACTTTTCCCGTTCCTAAGTCCAACGGAAGAGACATCTACGCGCGTCTCGGGTTCGATCCTGTCAAAAGATGAATACAAACTGTTGTGTGTGAGGATGTTCCATGGGTGGGACGGCGATAGAAGACAGAATCATCTGGTTCACTCGCTAAACTTTAAGTTCAGATGGAGAAAGATCCAGACCAACGCAGATCCCTACGCCTACTTAATTAGAAGGTGGGATTTGCATGCAGTGGCGGATCTAGCCAAACTTGTCACCAGGTGCAAAAAACTATAAAATTGGAAGAGGGAGTCCAACCCGTGACCTCATTTTTAATATGGTGCATTCCTACCATTATGCCACTTTAACTTTAAGAATTCATGTATAAATTAAACGATTTATAGTTCATATGGTGCACATGCACCACCTTTAAATAAGGTGGATCCGCCCCTGTTTGCATGGATGGTGCTATATACTACGGAGTTGGGCATACAAGGATAGCTAGATTTGATGTTGGATCCGAGGATATTGCGTTTATTCAAGGACCCGAAGACTATAATGCAATCTCATGTTATTCAACACTCACAAATTACCATGGAAAATTAGCATGTGTAAGCTACGGTGAATCCCATGAGATGCGTATGTGGATTCTACAAGATGCTGAGAAACAGGAATGGTCGAACGCCATGACTTGTTTTGTGCCTTGTGACAAGAAGACATCTTTGTGCACTGGAGAGATTCATACCAACGAGGTTGTAATGGCTTCTAGATGGTTAGAGTCATCTAAGCCCTTCTATGTTTACTATATGGATATGATGAGGGAGAGTATCAGAAGAGTTCAGATTGATGGAATAGCGGATAATGAGTTTAGACGTATCCACGGAATTGGCAAGAATGCTCTTAGGCTTTCGTGTTACCCAGGTCACGTTGAGCATTTTGTTGGTCCCCCTATTTAGTACTACAAGTCTTCCTAACTTCTCTTTTCTTTAATATATTTTCTGCTTTGGTTTTAGTTTTCAAAACAAAATGTTAAAGTTAATTTCGACCTAAAATTCGATATTTTTTATATCCTCACCCAAGAGCTGAAGATTTTTTTACGTGAAAATGTAAATGTTGGAGATTTTTTTTTTTTTTTAATCGAAATTAATTAATTAAAATGTATGAATTTTTTTCTGTATTCGCTCCATTTGATTTGACGGGAGAGGAATTTCTTGTAAAATTTGTGATCATAGTTGATAAGTTTATCACACAAATTACCCCTGGGGCACATGTTGAGCCAGCTCATCAGAAAATTATCTGACGTGCCCTCATGTAGCGAAGAGAGATTATGGCGTTTTTTTCCAGTTCCAAAAAAGTTCCAAACGATCATGGTTTTTTTATACAACCTTATGGATCAAAAGTTGGTTATATGGTTCTCTCATGGATTTCGTTTGAGTCCAATATGGTCAATTGGTCATAATTTAATATATATAATTTTTAAAAGGTTGTTGATTGTCGTCACAAGATTTATATCCTCACATAAGTCAATATGGTCAATTGGTCATTATAAATTCGATATTTTTTATATCCTCACCCAAGAGAGATTGTTTCAACAAAATTAAACAAGATTTATAATTGTCAAAGAGAGATTAAAAAAAACCAACAACAGTAATTAATTTAGATTAAGTAACTAGAAAGTTCCCTGCATCATCATAACATATTGGAAATAATCGAAAATAAAATTAAGCAAGATTAATATTAAGGGTAAAAATGGTTGTACGTATCTGAATGATTGAAAAAATTAAAGTTGAAAAAAGAGTTGAACAACATTCAACATTTCATCCATGAATAGTGGTTGAATGAATTGAATAAGTTTTCTTTGTAATTTCTTCAGTTTTTAAATTATTTAAATTGATAGAGTTGAATAAGTTTTCCAACTATCTTAAATGATAAAAAATGAAATGAATACTTACTTATTTTTTTCATCTTATCAAATTTGAGCAACCATTTGCACGTTTGATGCTAAGAGAGTTGAAAGCGTGAAATTAACTTAAGTAACTTAAAAAGAAACTTAAATAAATTTAGCTTGTAGGTCACATGACTCACATTCATTTAGCTTGTCATATTTACTTAATAAAAAAACCAAACGATTTATACAATTGTGAAAACTAGATTGCCTTGGAATCCAACAATCTTGTTGTTAGGAAATAGGATATTTTCTACATATATATTATGTAAATATTCTCTACTTGCGCATCAAGTCTTTGTGTAAACAATATGTAATCTTGGTTCGTGAATAAGAAACGCAACACTTTTCTCTAAAATTTACATGGTATCAAAACCAGTAAACAAAACCAAAATCGGCAGTCCAATGTTTTAGTTTTGCCATTCCGAGTAGTGAACTTTAAACTCCCAATCACATCTTTTTCATGAAAATGGTTCGTCATATATGCCTCCATGGACGTGAGACAATTAAACCAACAATAATTAATTTAGATTAAGTAACTAGAACAACAAAAAAAATAATTAAAAATTTATTTGTAAAGTAAACGTTATAATGGTAACAATATTCAGTTTTTATAGTAGCCCAGCTAGTCATTTCATATTACTTATTTTGTTTATTTGAAAGCTAATTATCAATTAGGCTCCCTTCTATATGTTTTTCGCTTACTTTAAGCAGCCATCCTTTTCTTCTTTTTGATTTTGTATTCTTTCATTGAAATTGTAAACAATTTTAAAAAGAAAAGTTGAAGTTGTAGTAGTGGTTCATATAATAAAGAAATAGAAAGATATCTTACCATAAAGACTAAAGAGTGGGAACTGAGCTTTTTATCATGGATTCATTTCTTAAACCGAAAAAATCATACTCGATTTGATCAAAAAGATGATAAAGTTGAAGAATACATTCTCTTTTCACAAAGTTGGCTTAAGCTTTACAAGTCAAACCTATTCTCTCTTGATTATTTAGCAGATGAATATGCCTTGGTCACTCATCTTGCTACTTGCTTATTCCATTTTTCTTCCTACACTATTCATAATTTTAGTAATGGATACTCCAAGACTTTCTCATAAATCAACATTAAATCTAACTATTGACTTCTTACAAACTTTAACAACAACAAAAAATCTATTTATTTTGGAAATAGAGTTTTGACTTGTATTACACATTGGATTCTTTTCACTCACTCTACAAGCTAGCATATTTGAACTTTGAAAGGAAACAAAGGCATAGCATGATTGATGACTACATATGAGATTAGTACAGTCCTGGAAAACTACTACGGTCGTTTGATAACATATATATGCTGCACATATAAACATCCCAACTGAATCAAATCCTAGACTAAAGACGACCACGATGATCTACCATGTTCAAAACTGAGAGGAAACTGATCAATACCAAAAGACGACATCTTACTTTCATCTGCATCCATGTTCCAAATAGACTCCAAGGAACTTTCCCATGCTGGAGAAGCTAGAGGAGGGAAGTTCAAGTAACAACTTTTCTCTGAGTAGTAGATGTCTTTTACAGGTTTTATAATGTTTGCCCCAGACTGATCAATCTCTCTCCATATGTCATCCATTGAGTAGTATCCATCTTCGAATTCTTGATTTATTTTCCCATTGGAGCCACCAGTGTCTTGAGTAGTTGTAGTGGTCATAGATGATGAGCAACAGTTTGAAGATGAGGAAGTTGGAGACATAGGCCGCTTCTTTTCTTGAGCCTTCTTCCTCATATGAGTCCTCCAGTAATTCTTTATCTCGTTATCTGTTCTCCCCGGCAATTTCCGGGCTATCTTTGACCACCTGCATATGAAAATTTTCCAAAAGTTCACAACAAGAAGAAAGAGGATTCAAAAACAGTTTTAGGGTTTCTCTGTTTCATGAAGATTCCTTCTGACCTGTTTCCCCATTTGGCATGAAGCTCAAGGACTAGACGCTCTTCTTGTGGAGTCATCTTACCACGTTTGAGACCAGGATGTAGGTAATTAACCCACCTTAACCTGCAACTCTTTCCTGTTCTGTTTAAACCTACAACCAAAACCAGGTCATTTCTTTAAATGGAAGGTCCTTTCCAAAGACCACCCATTTTTCCAAAACATAACCTATACCTATTCTTATGTTTCTCCCTCCACCTTCAAACCTGAAACTTTCGCTACAAAATCCCATCTTCGATCTCCGAACAAGTGGACAAAGTTGACCAAGAGGAGGTCCTCCTGTTCTGTCCACGGTCCTTTACGGTATTCTTCTTGCACAAGTTTCATCTTTCTCTTTTGTCTCTAACTCTCTCTGTATTTCTCTTTGTAGAAAAGTTTACTTCTGAGCTTGTTTATGGGAACCTATGGCATTACTCTTACCAATATTTATATAAGCCAACTTGAACACTGTGTTGTGTCTACGCGATATAACACTCACATTATTAAAATTCTCTAATGATTTTTTTTTTTTTTTTTTTTCTTATCTATACCGTCCATATGGTGATCGATTATGCTGCTGATAATGTGGGGTCTGTTGTTTTGTGATGCCATCAAGCCATTAGAGCATTTTAAAAATATGGAAATGATCGTTGCTCATAGGCGTTTGATGTACACTGATGTAACATTCCCATTAACTCTGCCTTTTCTTTGTCTTTTTGTGTGTTGCAATAAGAACACTTTCTTATATTTTCTTTTGGCATGTCCCAATAGTTTCATCTCCACTATCTCTCGTGTCAGTAAGATATCAACAGCATCTCAATCTCAAACCAGAAGAGAAAATTAAGTAAATCATATAATCCTTTACTAAGTTTACAAATATTCTAGTTTTCTTACATATCAGGGTTTTTTTTAACAATATGTAAGAAATACACATGAATCTGTGTGTGTGAGAGAGAGAGAAGGCTCTAGACATTTTTTTTTTCTTTCTACCCTATTTAGTGAGGTTATGATTGTAGTGTGTGTCTCTTGACTTTATTAAAGTTTAATTTAGATATCACTGTAGAAGCTTATAAAAGGCAAATAAAGAAGAAAAAAAAAAGGAAAAATAAGTTTTAAAAGCATTTTACCAAAAGGAGTCGAATTGTTTTTGGTGTGTGATAAGTGGCTTTTTGTATCTAGCAACAGCACTTGAGATTGAAAGTTAGATACATACTCAGATATTGATTTGAGGATTTTTTTTTTTGGATTTATAATTCGTTTTAAACACCAACCCAATCGTTTGTTTAGATGATAAAAGCCACTTTGATTTGGCTTGACTTTGTTATAATTTGCCTCTTGGGGCTCTGTTTTCAAGTTTCGATATTATAGTCCAAGATTTTTCAAGAATCCGAAGATCCATCCGTTGGTAATACTTGTTTTAAAATTATATATTCCCTATATTATCTCATATGATTTATTGAAATTTCATTAACCTTACATATATATCTTAACGTCACGTGTGCAATTTATGTGGCTTAAATCTTCAAGATGCATGAAGTAAAGTAAGAGTGGAGAGGGTTCTGACTCTGTGTGTGTACAAGTACCTGGTGTGCTGGTCCACAGAAGCAGAGAATATAGAATATATCTCTAATTGGCAAAGAGTTCCCAAGATTCTTCAAATTGTTTTGTTCTGTGGAAAACTCTGAAAATGACATATTGGAATCTGAGAGAATTATACTTAACATCGATGTTCGTCTTAATTTATGTCGAAGCAAAAAACATTCGAGTGTCAAACTCGTGTTATTTAAATATATCATAATATGGGTTTATTTTATTTTTGGTAGAGAAACATGAGAGGAAGAACTGATTCTCTCTTGTTTCGAAAATGAACTTGCGTGGCTATTACGGATGTGATTCTCAATAATTGCACAACTAGGTCATTACGAAATTCACCTTTTAATTAGTCTTAACATCTAAGATCTCTTTTAATTGTAACAAGATTTGGTTATTCAAAAAAAATAAAGTATACTACAATAGTTTTTGTTTTTCCTTAATGATTATGTGGCTGTGCTTGTAATGCTTTAAATATCATGGCGTGAAAAGATTCGGGGTTCTGAATTTTTTGCATGTTGCTTTCATACTCTCAAATTGTCCATTGTCCAATAGCTATTATAAAATTCTACACACCACAATGGGAAAGCTACTGCATATTTTGTAATATTGATCTCAGCCATCGATTAATTAGTAGTTGGAAATGATCACTTAAATTAAGCGGTAAATAGTGAGACTCAATTAGATTAATACATTTGGAAGAATATGATTAGTAGATGATTGAAGCAAAAAGATAGTAAACATATATTATTCTTTTTGTTAGTTGGGTTTGGTCCATCATATCCATTGTTCTATAAATAGTTAAAGTTAATTGGTCGTTCTCTAGCGCCTAATTAAACAATTGTCTAGAAGCTTATTAGTAGGTTTATTTCAAAATTTTAACATAATTTTATTTTATTCAAATATATTAATAGATGTCAAGAGGGTTATAGATAAATAGAATTTCCAATCGATTGGTTAAAATTGGAGTGTGTAGGCACTTTGATAAGCGTCTCTATGCGGCCAATTTCATAACGTTGGTCACATCTATATTCTTCAATTGAATATATAAAAATAAAATATTTCTCATGAGAGTTCAGTTGTGTAAAATTGGTCTTTTTTTTAAGGTGTCTTTGTAATGGAGGACCCAAAAATTCTGAAGAGATTAGAGTGAAGTAAGCAGACAGATATGAGACTGAGTTACGTGGACGCCACCACTTCCTCTATGGCTACTCCACTAAGTAAGATTTTTTCCCCTTCAATTCCTCTGGCTCGTGACTTGCGAAGGCACACACGCACTTAACGATTAAGATAAGACCTTTTGGTCCCACACTTATCATCTTTTTTTTCCTTACATCATAACATGACTTCAGTATCCTATGATCTCTACTTAGTTTCATTTTGTTTTGATTAATTGCATTCCATTTTTCTCCACTCTCAATGTCACATTCGCCATGCATATATATATCTACATGCATGCGCTAGGGGTTATATATCTTTGGTTTAAATTTCCTATTAATTAATCTTCTCAAGTATCTTTTTCCACAGGCATAATTTAATACATGTTAACCAAGTAGATTTAGCCCTAATTAATGATTGATTCTATTATGTCTATATACTTTGGCTAAGATTAACTAGTTCATGACTTAGTCATACACATGCACAAGTACGATAAGAAGGTTAATGGTTTTCAACTCAAGTTTTACTTCTCACTTTCTCAGTTCTCAACATGCACTCGTTCCGTACGTGCGCATGTCTGTATTTGGAACTGGAAACAAAGCTAGTCACCGTAATTCTTCTCTACAAACTTCTTTTGGTTTGGCTCACCCGGTTTGAGTCAATAATTCAGATGACCATTCCAACACAAATTTTTACTTCTCGATCATCATGCACTCGTGACTCGTGTCGTGCTGTGAACATGCCTGATAGGAGATATATATATATATATATACGCAAACCTACTCAACCAATTGAAATTATTTACAGTGATTCATAGACTATGATTGAATATTTGAATCGCAGTGGAATAACTCAAAGCCCTTATTAATTTTTTTTAAAACAAAGACCACCATATTTAATAGTTTTTACGTCTGAGTGAGCTAATGACTTTCTCTACAGATGAGGAGAAGCCTATATTTGTTAATTAAAGAGCATCGAGGACTCTGGATATTCTCCTTATCATTCTCTCTTTAAACTTACGTATGCCATGAATTATATGATCAAGCCATCTATGGGAATATGTATTATTACATCAACAATATAATAATGCTCTTTATATTCAAAAAACAAATAATGCTATCACTTTAGGAAAAAACAAATACATATATCCATTTGTTATTCGGTTAGTTTAAGTGATAATATTTTTTATTACTCTACAACGACGTCTTGAAACATTGCTACCGCTAATTATGAGACTATGTCTAGTCCTAGTAGTATATGATTATATATTCTTTTGAAATTCCACTAATTCACCATGAATAAATCCATCCCCCCCACACATATCAAATTATCTTGGATAAATATCGCATTTGTTTAATTAATATTATTTTTTGGGTAGAATTGATGTAACCGGTCAACCTAATATGATTTTCATTGAGATGTTTTTTTTAAAATCAAAAGAATAGTCCTGTTTCTTAAGTTCTAATCCACTCTTCTTTTTTCCGACACCGACATGAAATAAAGAAATTTAAATTTAAATAATAGTGTAATAACGACACTAAAGTAATTATTAGATTAATATAATGCTTAGCTAAATACAATTCTTAATTTATTGTTTTTTAGAAAAAAAAAATAGTTGTAGTTGATCATGCCAACGTCACTTGCCATATTAGTAATAATAATGAATTTGGTCACTGAAATACATTAAGAAATTTCTTTCTGTTAATAAGTTATTTTGTATATGGATTATCAATTAGAAAAAGGTGTTGTCCAATGGAATGAACCCGTCAGTCACTAGCTTTTAGCTCTCTTGATCAGGTGGGAGAGATAAGGCTTTCATCAGCCTTATTCTATTACCGTTCAGTTTGATAAAGACGCTATCAAGCGAATATTCAACTCTGTGGTAAGCACTTTTTTTTGTTTTATAGTAGTTTTTTTTTTAATCCGAGAGATATTGGATTAGGCCCATTTAAAGTAAAAGAAGCCCAATACTCTCATATCGGTTTGTTATAACGGGCCGATATTACCCAAATAAGTGTGATTAATTCAACAATATGGGTATTGGTTTGCCTTAAGAGAATTTTAATGAATTTAAAAGTTTTGTAAAATATGTTGTTATTCAATCAAGACTTTTTAAAATTTGGTGTTATTAGTTGTGGATTTGTAAAAAGTTATTTAAAATCTTGATAAATATAGTGTTATTGGATTAAAAGTTTTATAAAATCATTAAAAGTTTTATGTTATTCAAGTAAAACAAAAGAATCTTGAATTGTTAATGAATTCAAATATTATGTTATTGATTTAGGATTTTATATCATTTCCTTCATAACAAAAGTCATGAAAACTCATTCATCAAATAGAAAGATTGTGAAAGATTTTACAAGATTAGGAAAAACAAATCAGCAAGATTTTAAAAAACTTTCTAACAATCTCTTAGAATCCTTCATTTTCTACTTTATTTAAAATCATTAAAAATTTCTTTAAATCCCAAACCAATAGTTTGGTTTATTATACTTGTTTTCTGATGGGAAAAAAAAGAAGTAGAACTGAATAATTCTGAAATAAAATTTGTGTGAAAATAAAATTACGGGATTAGATGCATCGAACTCAGTTGCTATGCAACACGTACACACAGAGACTTGGTGCGAAAGCAATGCATTTGTGTCTTTTAACTTTATAAGATAGATAGACCTTAGTAATTAGCTTTTGTTTTCCAATGCTTTCCAAGCTCACATACCAATTCCAATAATAAACCCCCTTTTTGGACACAACCCCAGACAAAACCCACACGACTACATTTGTACGATTTTGATATTTTTCTAATTCAAAGACTTTGAACACTGAATCTTCACTGTATTCAGACGTGTATGTTAAATACGACCTGTCCATTAATAAAGTTGGTCAGTTTTATCATCCAACATTTTTAACCATACTGTTTTGTTTTGTTTTACTATCTGCATTACTGTGTTTTTTCCTTTCTGCTTAACAATTCAGATTCAAGAATTTCTTTAGTAGTACTAGTATATTAGCTTAAAATATACTCCATCTTAGTACCATTTATATAAGTTTTCACGTGTTCTTTCTTGATTTATTAGCCCAATGAATCTGTTATACTAAAACGTTTGAGTAAAGAGCAAATATTTCGCTAGCCCAATGAACTAGCGGATTCCTGGATCCCTTCTAGTAGATCCAGGAATCCGCTAGTTCTCAGCATCCGAAATCATTTGCTCTCAGTCCCAGCCCCTTCTCTCTCTTATGGCCCTGATCAGTTTCTGTAGGAAGTAGATAATCGCTCTTTGAATTCATTTTCTACAAAGAAAACTTGGAATCATCTAAGACCCTCAAAGGAGCAACAATTTTGGGCAAAAGCTGTCTGGTTCAAACACCATGTGCCTAAACATGCCTTCACTTTTTGGGTTGTAAATCTGGATAAGCTCCCAGTCCGCTCAAGGCTCCTGAGCTGGGGAATGCAGGTATCTCCTGAATGCCTTCTGTGTAACTCTGAAACTGAATGCAGGGATCATCTTATGCTCCATTGTGCCTTCTCAGAGGAAGTCTGGCAGCTTATTTTGAGGAAGCTCGGTCAACCAGTTTGTTGCTTTGTATCTTGGTCAACCTTAATCACTTGGCTTCTGTCCAAAACCCCTGGTCTCTCCACCACTTTGAAAAAGATTGCAGNAGATAATCGCTCTTTGAATTCATTTTCTACAAAGAAAACTTGGAATCAGCTAAGACCCTCAAAGGAGCAACAATTTTGGGCAAAAGCTGTCTGGTTCAAACACCATGTGCCTAAACATGCCTTCACTTTTTGGGTTGCAAATCTGGATAAGCTCCCAGTCCGCTCAAGGCTCCTGAGCTGGGGAATGCAGGTATCTCCTGAATGCCCTCTGTGTAACTCTGAAACTGAATGCAGGGATCATCTTATGCTCCATTGTGCCTTCTCAGAGGAAGTCTGGCAGCTTATTTTGAGGAAGCTCGGTCAACCAGTTTGTTGCTTTATATCTTGGTCAACCTTAATCACTTAGCTTCTGTCCAAAACCCCTGGTCTCTCCACCACTTTGAAAAAGATTGCAGTGCAAGCGACAGTGTTCCACCTATGGAAGGAAAGAAACATCAGAATTCATGATCATATCACGGCCTCCCCTTCTTCGATTTTCTCCCAAGTCGATAGAAGTGTCAGGGACATTCTCTTAGCGCGACGGTACCGCAAAGGGTGTGGTCGCCTCTTATCCCAATGGTTTGCCCATTCATAGTTCTCTTTTAGAACCCCTTAATCTACTAAATCTTAGTTTCTATGGCTTTTTATTTTTTTTTTGGGCTGTAGCAACTTCTGCAAATAAACTCTTTCCCTCGGGTAATATAATTCACATTTTATCAAAAAAAAAAAAATCGCTCCATTATAATTATGTTTCCAAGATCTCTGTTTCCCTACGAAAATACGTTCTCGATCGGATTGGTATCTTGTTCGACACTTCATTTAACTACTAGGAAACTCGTGTTTTGGGGGTTGGAGCAACCTCAATAAATGGAAGAAAATAGAATGTCTTGGGTGTATCAAAACAGTCAAATGTGGATTGTAGTATTAAGTTTTTTTGTTTTTGTTTGGATAGTCCCCCACGTGAATATGGAAATGGAATGGGTGACTTTTATTGTATTTGGCCGTTAAGTTGGACGAAACACCGCATTTTTGTCAGCTTTGATATTCGCCACCTCCCTTCAATATCACACACAGTCTCAGCCTCCCACACACAAATTGTTTTCTACCATTATTATGAAACTTGTTGTAAGTTTTCCTACAACTAGTTCAATAATGCGTCCTATAATTTCTGTAAAGATTTTCTTAGTGTACTTATTATCCAAATTCATTAAAGAACAAATATGACAACAACAAAGAAACAAGATGTGAAGCAAAAAACAAATGTGGGATGTTTGTGGTATTAACAAGCGAACCCTATTGATATCTCTCAGTCATAGCAGGAGAGCCGTCGGATAGAGTGGAAGAGAATATCTGGACTTTTATGAGCGTATCTATGTTCCAGTCACCGTATACAGTTACATTTTGCAGGTGATGTGATCAACATCTCAAATTTGATCTCAACCGTTCATCTCAAAATCTCCTCAAGGGACCACATTTTATCGAGTGTGTCCGTGAACTCCTGTCATGACATAGTAAGCAAAAATAAAAGTCAAACTATAACCCTTTTTCCTTAGACTAAGACTGTATGATCATTTAAATGAAAAGTGAATCAATAATTTTGAAAGAACAGAAAGAAGATTTGAATTTTATGTTGGCAATATGTGTTGGATTGAAGTCAATGAGACCCGCACAAACGAAAAAGTAACGTAGGTGGAACAATCATTCGTGGTGAATGATGTTTAAATTAAAATCTATTGTGAATAAGCGTTACAAGTTACAACGTATATTTTTCTATACATGTGTTTAAGAGTGCTTCAAATCTCTGCCTACCGTTTCTTTTCTTCCATCCGTTATACATTTTTGGGTTCTAATCACAGCTTTATTAACCTAAGTAATGTGACACATGGCAAAGGCCCCCCACGTAAATCAAGTCTTTGAAACGGACAACACATTTAAAATCATTGGTTTCATACTTATGTAGTCAAAGTTAGGTATGAAGAGGAGGACTCTAAAGTGGACTCGTTTTAGTCAACTTGATCAGCATTTTATATACTACTATCTTCTTACTCGTTTCATTTTTGTACGTATAAAAACGCTCTAAACAACGCCGCACTTGACTCGATGTATTGCTCTACTAGTATTAAATATTGTTGTTATGCGTACTACTATAAATGATTTAGATTAGTTTGGTTTATTCATATCAGACACTTTTTAATCCGATAGCCAGTAAAAATTCTTTTGTGTGTTTAAGTCTCTGACAAATAAGCAAAATTGATAATGATTTCCATGTAAGTACAAACATTATAATTCGTATTACTATATGTAACTTAGAAGCTTTATAAACCGACATGACCGATTTCAAATGGAACAGAAGCTCATATTATCGTTAGTTGATGATCTTCTGATCACAATTTATGAAAAAACACAAACTTCCAACTGACTTTACACAAAAGATACACCCAAAAAATATATATATATACGTAAGTTACACCAAAATAGCATTCATTTTGAATAATTCTATATTGAAGAGTATAGTCTAGTTCCAAAAAGAAAAAAGAATATCTAAATGATGAAAAAAAAACTTAATAAGAATCTCTAGCTCTCTACCAATCTTAGTAGTATATATATATATATATATATATTCAAAATTGAAAACGTACTCCTTAAATAAGTCACAAAAATAATTGAATTAAGTCATGGTAGAATTTAAATTTATATTGACTTTGGGAAAATGCTTTTCTACTGGCGCAAGAAAGAGCCGATAAAATGGTTTATATCAGAAAAGCCAGAGGAGAGAGAGATAGAGAGCAAAGTTTCATTTGTTGTGTAGCCCTTTGTCTCTCGCATCCCATTTTTCAAAAATCTCTCTCACTCACTCACTCTCTCTCTCCTCTCTTGTTCATTTACTTTCTATAAATCCAAACTCATAAACAAAAGATTTTGTCTTTCCATCAACATCACTCTCTCATAACTCCCCCTCCCCCCCTAAAAGACTCTCACTTTTAACTCCTCCTTCACTTCGTGTTCTTCGTCTTTCTTTTCACTTTTTTTTCCCCACAAGCAAAAGAAACAAAACAAGATGAGTTCAAGAGTGTTCAGAGGAACAACAACAACAGAAAACAACTATCTGGTCCCCAGGAGATCCAAAGACCAACAACAAGACACTAGTCCGGACCGTAACCGAATCTGGTCTGAACCTCGTCATAAGCCAATCGTTAACCGGAAAGTCCCAGTCGTCTATTACCTCTGCCGTAATGGTCAGCTTGACCATCCTCATTTCATGGAAGTCACTCTCTCTTCCCACGATGGTCTCTATCTCAAAGGTACTTTCAATCAACCCTTTTGTTAAAAATTACACCTTTTCTTGATCCATAGCTTGACAAAAAAAAAAAAAAAAAA
>NC_025702.1:16710547-16718159 GCF_000633955.1 Camelina sativa
AAAAAAAAAAAAAAAAAAAACTCTTTTAAATCTTTTTTTGTTCAAGAAAGTAGCTTTTTGAGTTCAAAAGGTTTTCAAACTCTCTCTTCTCTTTGGCTTTTCCCTCTTTATTATTACAAGAACATACAGTGCCAAAAAAGCGGCAAGTTTTCGAATTGTATAGCTTTCAAAATAAACTTTATTTTGGTTTCTTCCAAATTCTCAGATGTGATAAACCGCTTGAATGATCTTAGAGGGAAGGGCATGGCAAGTCTCTACTCTTGGTCTTCTAAACGGTACACGACTCTAAACTTCCACCTTCGGATCTATAAAGCTACTTGCCTACTTCCTTTAAAACTCTCTTAACATTTTGTTGTTAACTTTTCACAGGAGCTACAAAAATGGATTCGTCTGGCATGATTTATCAGAGGACGACTTCATCTTCCCAGTACAAGGTCAAGAATACGTTCTCAAAGGCTCTGAGGTTCTTGATTCTTGTCTTATCTCAAACCCAAGAAGCCTCCTCGAAACCACGTCGTTCAGGGATCCAAGATCTCTAAACCCGGATAAAAACTCCGGCGATGATATCCCGGCGGTGATAAATCGTCGGAGAAACCAGTCTTGGAGCTCCATCGATCTCAGCGAGTACAAGGTCTACAAAGCAACCGAGTCAAGCGCCGAGTCAACTCAAAGACTCGCTGCTGACGCTTCTACTCAGACAGACGATCGACGGCGGCGTAGAAAACCGGCGAAAGAAGAGGTGGAGGAGGAGGATGAGGAAGTGAAGAGGTCGTTGAGTTACGAGAACCAGAGCACAGAGCTTAGCAGAGACGAGATATCTCCTCCACCGTCGGATTCGAGTCCCGAGACTTTAGAGAATCTGATCAAAGCAGATGGACGGCTGATATTACGTCCTAACGAAAGCAGCACTGATCATCGGGCGGTGGAGAGTTTATCAAGCGGGAGGATGAGAGCTTCTGCTGTGTTGATGCAGCTTATATCGTGCGGTACGATGTCGTTTAAAGAATGCGGACCCGTTTTGTTGAAAGATCAAGGGCTGTCGATGACTGGGCGTAGCGGGTGTACGCTAGCGAGAGAAGCAGGTGATAATAATAGTAGTAGTGTGGAGAGGGTAGAGAAGGAATTAAAGAGTTTTGGAAGGGTACAATTGGAAGATAAGGAGTATTTTAGCGGCAGTTTGATTGAGACCAAGAAGGATGAACTCGTTCCTACTTTGAAAAGATCTTCGTCTTACAATGCTGACAGGTAAATTAAAAAACATCAAGCAGTTCGCTTTCTCTTTATGTGAGACGGCACGTAGTTCTGTTTTCACTTTATTTTTTAAATGGATTTTCCCGTACGTACGTGGTAAATAATTGGTTATGGCGTGAGTTGATTGAAGAGCTGAAAATGGTAAAGTTTGTACAAGTACATTTTGGGGCGTCTTTCTAAACGTCTCTTCGTTTTAGAATAAGCTTTTTTTTTAAACCATGAACTGAAAGATTGTAATAATTGATATTTTGTTCATTTTATTAGGAGTTCAAGGATGGTACCAACGACGGAGAAGGACGAGGAAGCAGCTGTTCGAGCTAAGTGCATCCCGAGGAAACCAAAGTCGGTGGCTGTAAGGAACAATGGTGGGCAGCAGTAATGAAACGGCACGAATGTCTCTGATGAGAAGGAAGCTAGACGGCACGTCTAACAAGCTTAGTTTGGGTTCGAATAACAAAGAATAGGGAATGATGAGTTGTAGTAACTTGTAAGCATTGTGAATTGTGTAGGTAAACTATGTAAAATTCCCTTTGCATGCTAAAAATTAAGAGTAAACAAGATGGGTGCATATATTTTTATATATAATTGTTGTAGTTTGAGCCTAGGTGTCTTTTGAGGTCAAATTTAAATCTGATTTCTTTCATAACCCAATGTTACCTTATATATGTAATTGGGAATCTCATTTATAAATTGCAGTTAGTTTTGACAATTTTTTCATTCTTTTGATGTTTCCTATTTGATAGCTCCTTTCACTTCAAAATAATATGCTAAATGATTATAGGAAGCTTCGTTTACTTTGGGAGTATTACTGTAGTAGTAATTATACATTAATCTTGTAGATACTTCTGATGTTAATTAACAAGAAATGCTCTGACCAAATAGCAAATACATTAAAAAAAAATTTTGTTTTTTTATAGATTTGTAGTAATTGTGAATGTTGGGTTGAATCTAACTAGATGATGTAAAAGATTTTAGAAAATTGTAGCAGTTACCAAACAGTGTTCTAGGATAATATGGCAGAAGTTTTTTTTTCTGTGGTATCAATGTTAAGCTAAAAGTGATTAAGTACAACTAACTATTTGATTCATAGATATAGCTAATTTTGCAGTAAAGAAACCATTGGGCTCGATTTTGTTGAGTATTCTTATAGTATTATACTACAAATTGACTTAGTTTGGCGTGATTTGTTTAGAGAAGTAAATTTATGTTACTGGAAATCACATCGAAAACATTATATTATATTCGAAATAAATGCCATTGAAATGTGGTAAAGTGATATTTATCCTTGAAATTATAAATAGCTTAGAGTCAAATGTTGGGGTAGTGCCTTGAGATTACAAATTTAAAATTCAGAAAGAAAAAAGTCTCTATGCCTTTAACTTTGGCCTATTTGTCCTTTTTGGGCGTCAATTTCGATTTGTATAGCACGTACACAATAGAAATTTTTAATAATCGTACCAAAAGAAATTTCAATAACCAACAACAATGTTGTCTTTTGACTTTGAAAACTTAGAAGTTTCCACTTACCCATTTCTAGAAGTGTTAAACAGCACTGTTATCCAAAGTCTTCTCATTTACTAGACTTCTATGCAAAAGAAGAAATACATTATACAAATTCCCACGATATGCATTTAGTGTGGACATCCAATATACTACTACTTATTAAATGAACCGTATTATCACGCATCCAAACAAAAAGACAAAAATAACACACTTAGGGTGAATCTTGGTTTATAACCAACACATTAAATGTCGATTCCGAATTAGAAACTCATCAAGGTTAAGACAACAATGAAACAGTTTAGGTTGACCAAAAAAAAGGAAGGGAAAAGGTTAGACCAAATTCAAAATAAAACACTGTATATATTGAAGGCTAAAAACACTTTAATATGGAGTCTATCAAAGGCTCAGACTGATTGTCGTACATTCAAGAGTAAATAAAGATAATAATCATATAAATTACATAGATAAGATCTTGCAGTAGGTGACTGACTTCATTGAAGTGAATTCACATTTTGGTAAAAAGAGCTGTTATTGCGTGTACACAATGTACTTCACAGTTCACAGTTTTATATTTATTTTTTATCTACTGTTACTTACATTTTTTCTACAGTTTTACTGGAAAAAACCGGTATCGGGAGGTAATTATAGACTCACATGGAATACGATATGAGATACCAAACTCGAGAGCTACTGGCTTTAACCACTAGTAACAACGATGGACTCTCAGGAACGAGCAAGTCCTGTAAATTTCGAAATTTATACTCGATATAATTAGATTCACATGCTAAAAGATGTTTGCATGAGCTTTTTCGTATTCGACGATTTCATTTAACGAGAAGAATTCGAAAAAAATAAAAATATAAGCAAGGAAGAACACATAATTTATTTTTGAAAACACATGTCAAGATTATTTCAACCATTATTTCACCTGCCTTTACTACAGACAACTTTTTGTCCCCTAACTTAACCTGAGCACTAACATATATACCTACCCAAACTCCGGTTCACAACGAATATTAACATGGAAAGCAAAACCGGTAATTTGGGTCAGTTATGAACTAGTCTGAAGTATGAACAACTTGATGAGACTACCGACTGGACTAGCTTGTCAAACCAACCACAAATAGACCAGACCTAGTCACATTTTTGTTAAGAGCGGTCTTGGACCATTGAAACAAACGCCTCGGACCATGTCTGTTTAACTGAGCTAGAGACGTCTGATCCACTCACTTTCGCAGTAAACATATTTCCGCCTGGACCAGTAAGGACCCATTTAACTTTCTTCGGTGGGTTTGGGTCAATAACTTCCTTCAGAAATCTGGTATCATTCCGGTTCACTGCAAGCTGAAAAATATGTTATATAAGAAACCACCGTCACACCATTACAACCTTGTAAACCTCTAAATGACGTAAAAGCTTAAAACCAAACTTTGTTTATCTGGTAAGCTTAGAAAACTTACGGCAAGCTGGTTGGATTGCACCATAGAAACCGAGTCAACTGCACCATTCCCGACTGCTAGCAAGTATCTCTCAACTGCTGCCATGGAACGGAACTTATTCCCCGTTTCTGGTTCAATATAAGACTGCAAATAACAGTATTAACGGTTTTGAAAATCTGGAACACAAAACAAACATAACCAGAATATCAGATGTATACCCTGTCTATTTGGGTGGAACTTCTTCGCGGTTTCTCCTCAATGATCCATCCATCAGGTAATCTGAAATCTTTGGAATGACTACGACGATACTGTAAAAGCATAAGCTGCTGATCTGTATGGTTCCCGGATTCTTTTAAGTATCTCTCCACAGAAACAAGTGAACGGAAACGCTTTCTTGTTTTTCGCTCAACATAATACTGCAAAGAACAATACTAACTGGTTTAGCAAGAGACTCAACCCTAAAATCATTCTAGTTTTGTTAAGTACATGTTACACATTCTGAAATCATTCTAGTTTTGTTAAGTACATGTTACACATTCTGTTCCGAGTAACATATATGCATAGGGTCTCTACACAAGTACCTTATCAATACAATGAGAGTTTTTCCTCGGAACCTCTTCAACAGACCATCCTTTAGGCAATCGAAAACCCTTGGAGGCATATTCAACGTTACGATGTTCCTGCATAAAGCATAACTCTCACTGATTTCAAGTATTTGATCCAAGAATAACCATATGCATCTTTGCAATTTGAAATCTAGATAAAGGGACCTGTTTGGTTCTGGATCGTTCATAAACCCTTGTCCTTTCCTGGAAGAAGGTGTTTGCTCGAGTCAAGCGTCTATCACTTACTTCTCCAGCCAAATGTCTATGAACAGCTTCTAAAGATGAAAACTTTCTACCAGTCCCTGGCTCAACAAAGTACTGCCCACAATACCCAAAGCAAGGAAAGATGAGATTTTTCCACAAGATAACTCTAAGATATATCCTCTAAAGCAACAGCCAAAAGCTCTGTGACAAAAAAATCACTAATTTGATCCAAACATTACACTTTGGTCTCATACATATCCATTGCACGAAAGACTTAACAAGTCTAAATCTTCAAATTGGTACGAAATCTAGAAGAAGAAAAAAACTCAAATTTCGTATCACATTTACCGTATCGGCACTGCCGCTTCGGGTCGATCGCGGCCGATTCACGACGGTCCAACCAGGCAAAATCTTGCCGCGAAACGAAATAGTGTTCACGATCTGCAGCTGGCCCTCGTCAGGCGAGGGTGAGGATGAGGAGGATCTCGTCTGCATTGCTTCGTTTCCGGGTTTAACCCACACAAAAAAAAAAACCCGAGACGAGAGTGAGGTTCTCGTTCTGGTCAAGTCCAAGCCAAGCCACGCCACGCCACACACTTTTTATTTCTCTGTCACTCACTGCTTTCACGAAACGACACGCAAAAGGCACACTTGGCAATCCTAATTCATCTCTTTTTTTTTTGGTAGGGAATAGGGGAGACAAAGCCTCCCCTATTTTATTAAATCAAAACAAAAATCAAACACAAACACGACGAGAAATAGCTATATCGTGCGCATCATCCGACAAAAGCGGTACAAGACAATTTCGAATAACATCAAAAGAATGAAAACCCAACTCTAATGAGAAAGCACAATTTGCCAAACCATCGACAGGACGGTTTGCCTCTCTATACGTATGTAGAACCCGGACACACCAGTCCCTAGAAATGAAGTCATGGCACAAACGTACCAGGAAAGACAAAGGGTGAGTCTCACTCACCCCTGTCTCGAGAAAACCAGCCACCACTTTTGAATCAACCTCCAACTCTAACCGCGTCACCCACTTCTCCCAAGCAATGCTAAGGCCGTAGTAAACTCCCCACAGTTCAGCCAAAGGAGCCTAGCATATCCCAATACGAAGAGAAAACCCACACTTCCACTCTCTCGAACCATTTCGTAACACCCCGCCTGTTGTTGCCATGCCAGGATTCCCACGAGATGCTCCGTCCGTATTCATCTTCATCCAACCATCCGCGGGAGCAGTCCAAGCAATCAGACGGTCCACACGAACAGGGGGTGAACTGACGCTCCCCAGTCCTCTATTCGCACCACCCACTTCCTTGGCCATATCCTTGATAAATTTAACTCTAGCACGGCACTTCTGATTACTGCCAAAAACGTTGCCACAACGCCATTTCCAACCCCACCAAACAGCCATACCAAACACCGTAGACCATACACAACCCTCAATCTGATACACATCATTCATATTCTCATATAACCATTCCAGTAAAGTAGATTCAAAAAACCGAGTTTGTTTGGCCACAGGAACCAAACGCCGCCAAAGCCCCGCCATAGCTCCACAATCCCGCAGCACATGAAGGATCGTCTCGACTCCATTTCTACAAACTTGACAGTTTGGCGAATCTCCCAAGTGCCTATGAAACCGCTCAGCATTGGTCATTATCACATGATGACTTACTAGCCATAAGAAGGTCCGAACTCGTTCTGGGACCACCAAGGTCCAAACAGAAGACCAGAATCTCGCCATATTTGGTAAAGGCATATTCTCCTGCGTAAGGACTGAGTACGCAGAAGCCACTGTGAAACTTCCATCAGAACTCCCCCCCCCCCCCCAGAGAGACGATCTCTAGCACCAATAACATTATCCAGAACCATCGCATATAACCGCAAACACATCTCCTCAGAAACATACGGTGAAATCATGTCATGAGCCCAACCAATGCCATCTCTCCATACATCTTTAACAACTTCATTTTCCCTCTCTAGCGGCACTCGAGAGATCACCATATTGAGTAAAGGCTCATTAAGCAACCACCTATCTTTCCAGAACTGAATCTCTCTCCCATTCCCAAGGATCCAGCTATGCCCCTTTAGGATCACCTCTCGCACCCCTAATCCCACACTCCCCCATGTTGAGGACCAGGTAGACTTTGGTGTCAACCAAGCAGTATTGTGGTTATTCTCCACTTTATATTTACTCCGCAGGATCTGCGACCATAGACTCCCCGTGTCATGGAGGAGACGCCACCCAATCTTTGCCAACAAGGCCATATTCATACTCTTGGTCTTTCTAATACCCACTCCTCCATCTTTTTTAGGCAAACACACTTTTTCCCAAGCAATCAGATATTGTTTACGTTTTTCCCCTGTACTCCCCCATAGAAAGGATCTCGACACTCTATCCAAAGCTTCTAGAGTCGCATATTGTTTATGTTTTTAGCAAAGTTTATTATGTGCATATCAGATGCATTACTCAAAGTAAAATATAAAAAAATAATCAAAAGTTTTTGGATTACTACTTTTAAAAGTTTGTAATCAAAAATAATGAAAAAGTTTTTTCGGTTGTAATAAACTAAATAATATTGTTGATAGTTTTTTATTAACGTA
>NC_025702.1:16718389-16722056 GCF_000633955.1 Camelina sativa
CGAGAGACGATCTCTAGCACCAATAACATTATCCAGAACCATCGCATATAACCGCAAACACATCTCCTCAGAAACATACGGTGAAATCATGTCATGAGCCCAACCAATGCCATCTCTCCATACATCTTTAACAACTTCATTTTCCCTCTCTAGCGGCACTCGAGAGATCACCATATTGAGTAAAGGCTCATTAAGCAACCACCTATCTTTCCAGAACTGAATCTCTCTCCCATTCCCAAGGATCCAGCTATGCCCCTTTAGGATCACCTCTCGCACCCCTAATCCCACACTCCCCCATGTTGAGGACCAGGTAGACTTTGGTGTCAACCAAGCAGTATTGTGGTTATTCTCCACTTTATATTTACTCCGCAGGATCTGCGACCATAGACTCCCCGTGTCATGGAGGAGACGCCACCCAATCTTTGCCAACAAGGCCATATTCATACTCTTGGTCTTTCTAATACCCACTCCTCCATCTTTTTTAGGCAAACACACTTTTTCCCAAGCAATCAGATATTGTTTACGTTTTTCCCCTGTACTCCCCCATAGAAAGGATCTCGACACTCTATCCAAAGCTTCTAGAGTCGCATATTGTTTATGTTTTTAGCAAAGTTTATTATGTGCATATCAGATGCATTACTCAAAGTAAAATATAAAAAAATAATCAAAAGTTTTTGGATTACTACTTTTAAAAGTTTGTAATCAAAAATAATGAAAAAGTTTTTTCGGTTGTAATAAACTAAATAATATTGTTGATAGTTTTTTATTAACGTAAAAATAATAAGGTTTTTACTTTTAACAATAGCTACAGTATATTATAAGCTTGTAACCAGTAAATTATTACTATCTTTTTTTTTTCACTAGAGTGTCTTTATTGATTAAGCCTGGTAAACAGGCCAATATTACAAGCCGAAAGAACCAAATGTACAAAACAACCCAACTAAAACAAAAGCCCACAGGCCCAATGCATAAACGAAAACTAACTAAAACCCAAGAAAGTCCTGTATTTGCGTCAGCCGCTGAAGGAAGAAGAAGTGATAAGGTTTATTCAACCAATAACACGTGTCAACAACAAGGAACCGTGAGCTGCCAGAAGCTTTCGTCGTCAACCTCCCTCGTCATCATCGACATATGTCCAGCTCGTCATCACCGCCGGTTACCGCCGGTTTGCATCAATCGCCGGCAAAAAGGAACAAGAGGGAATGATATGGAAATCAAATGAAAAAAAGTTAATGATTCTCAAAACAGCAACTGATGTCCTCTGATTCCTACTGAGGATAAACCATTCAGTTCTTAAATTGTAGAATCTTCTCCATGATACCATAAAATCAGATTTTTTATTGAATTCAAATCTTTCTTGGCTGTTATGAACTTCCAAGTCTTGACTGATTCTCTATCTCTTGAGATTTCTTCTGACTTAGAAGTGGAATTTAAAGCTCAATGTGCGCTGACAGAGCACAACCCTTACGACTTTGCAAAGACTAGTGTTGTTGGTAAACATACGCCCAGGCCTGGTCACTGCACCCCGCACCCTTCTCCCGACGATACAGGAAAGCTCTATCAACCCAATCATCCTGGAAACTACAGTTGCTAAAAACTCAAACCAAAAGTTCGAATTGAAACTCCCTACCTCAGGGAGTTGCACAACCAGATCTAAGGAGAGAGATTAAGCAACATAAATTTTGAACCCAGATCAAAGTGAATCGAAAGAGAGAAAGAGAAAACCGGAAAAAAACTTCCGGAGAAGAAGCTGAGCGATACCGAAAACAGAGCCGACCACAGGTGCTAATCGAAGCCACCCATGCCGGAATCAGAGGCGACCAAAGGCGCTTAACAGAGCCACGTATGCCGTAAGAAAGCTAGCCATCACCACAAAAGACCAGATGATGCTAGACCTAAGCCGGATTTCTACCGGACGACTAAGCAAATCGGTTTCTCTGCGAGAGAGAGAAGAGAGAGCAAACCCAATTCATAAATTATTACTATCATCTAACTAAAGTATAATAATGCGTTTAAGTCAATTAATTATTTTTTTATTTTTTGTCAACATTAATTTGGCGAACCAAACTTATAAATTTGATTTGATAGAAGAAGAGTGAAAAAAAAAAGGTGAAGGCTAGCTTGAAAGTTGGACGACGATGGGACTCCTAACGTAATGATGGGAATCAGTCCACGTCAGCTCTCCGAAGACGTAGCCAGAACCAGAAGGCTTCACTGACTTGGGACGCAGTGTCATCTGAAACATTTTCACCTCCCCAGTTTTGTTGAAATTGAGTTGTTTGGGCTCCACGTTGACGCTTACGCCAAGTGGCTCTCGGAAATGAGCATTGTAAGTAGCAGGCGGTCCAACGTTCTTGAGTTTGCGGGTTACGGTGATAGAGTCCGTTAGGTTTAGGATAGTGATCGAAGGGTAGTTGAAGTCGAGAAGATTGGCTCCTTGGCGGCACATGTACTGTTTGTCCTCGGCAAAGAGTTGAACTACGGTGTTGTTGTAGCCAACTGCGCAGAGGAAGTCCAAGTAGTCTCCAGTGGTGAGATCGTAGACAAGACCAGGATGAGCGGCTTTATTTGGTTGGACATGGCCTGAGCCGTAGCTGAAGGGATTTGCTTTCTTGAAGGATTCATCAACCATGGGCTTTCGTCTGTTGTCTCTAGTTCTTGAAGTGGTCATGATAGCAGAGCGGATAGCAGCAGGACTCCATTGAGGGTGAAGTGTCTTCAAAAGACCAACAATGCCGGAGATGTGAGGACAAGACATAGAAGTCCCTGATTCGGTGTTGTAAGGAGTTCTGCGATGGTCAGAGTCTAAGTCCGTAGGGCTTGTGGCTTCCGTGAAGGCGGCTATGATGTTGACACCAGGTGCAGTGATGTCAGGCTTGAGGATCCCTGGTGTGACGGAGTTAGGTCCTCTAGAAGAGAAAGAGGCCATGAAAGGAGCAGGCTTTATGTTCAGCGCACTAGTTGGTGCTTTTATGTAGCCTTTGGGATCTTTCGTGGAATTTAGGTACTTAAACACAGCTTCACCATCCTTGTAGTCAATTTGAGAAGCAGGTAGAACATGAGCGTCTGAGATGATTTCGTTTCCACTCGCCTTGTCGTTGCATAGAATCATACCCGCAGCCCCCGCAGCGGCCGCTTGCTGTCCCTTCTCCACTCGTGCGTTGTCTCCTCTAAGACACACTACGATCTTCCCTTTCACCTTCTCCGGGTCTAGGCTACCTTTCTTGCATAGCAATCTATGTATCCAACATTTAGTTATTTAGTACATACTTACATTAAACATTCCCAAAAAATATATATCGCTTTTACTTACGCATCCGTTGCATTTCCATTGGCCACTTTAGCTTCTGCAGCACTGATAACGCTGTACATCTTATCTTCGGGCAAAGGCTTTGAGAGGCTTGTTCCCTGCGTTCAAAATTAGTTACTTGTACCACAAGAAAGAAAAGAACAAAAAGTTTTTAAAAGTGAAGATCAAACCTTAAAGCTTTGGCCGTTGTTCAGCGCAACAAAGGCTTGAAACTCCCGATCCATGGAGCTAGCTCCAACTGTAATAATCCATGGTGCAACGTTTGAGACAGTTCCAGGCTTAGGACCAGAATTTCCAGCAGAGGCCACAAACGTCACACCATTTTTGACGGCTAGGAAGGATCCAATGGCTATTCCA
>NC_025702.1:16724033-16738175 GCF_000633955.1 Camelina sativa
AGGTTTAGGATAGTGATCGAAGGGTAGTTGAAGTCGAGAAGATTGGCTCCTTGGCGGCACATGTACTGTTTGTCCTCGGCAAAGAGTTGAACTACGGTGTTGTTGTATCCAACTGCGCAGAGGAAGTCCAAGTAGTCTCCAGTGGTGAGATCGTAGACAAGACCAGGATGAGCGGCTTTATTTGGTTGGACATGGCCTGAGCCGTAGCTGAAGGGATTTGCTTTCTTGAAGGATTCATCAACCATGGGCTTTCGTCTGTTGTCTCTAGTTCTTGAAGTGGTCATGATAGCAGAGCGGATAGCAGCAGGACTCCATTGAGGGTGAAGTGTCTTCAAAAGACCAACAATGCCGGAGATGTGAGGACAAGACATAGAAGTCCCTGATTCGGTGTTGTAAGGAGTTCTGCGATGGTCAGAGTCTAAGTCCGTAGGGCTTGTGGCTNTGAGGGAAGGCCTGTGTAGGCTAAGTAACCTTTGTTAAAGTACCTTGCCCCGATGAGCTTCCTGATTACATGTGATGGATCAATAACATATCATTTTGCGTGAATATTTCTATAAACAATTAAGTTAAGATGAGAGCTGAACCTGTTACAAGGAACATCCCTATGGCATTTGCCTTTCCACCTAGCCGGAACAGCTCCATACCCTTCATCGCTGAAGCTTTTTGATTCAGGCCACACACCTTCATCAAAAAGTTGAAATATTTAAACACTGAGAAAGGTCCATGACTTGAATATGATCCTTATTCATAACTATGATGATGAATCATAACATCATGAAATGGAACGGAACAAATAAATTCAAACTTTTTTTGGGAATTAGTACCTGTGTCCAAGTTAGCGATGATTGTGTCCTCTCCATATCCTGCTTTATTCCACAGTGAAGACTTGTGAACAACACCATTTTTCTCAAGGAGCATGAACTTCCATGAGTGAGTGGTATGCAGTTTTCTTCCTTTGTTTAAGAATACAGAGACTACATCAGGGTGCTCTGCATATAAAATATGTTTAAAATTTCGTTAGCTGATGAAACCGAAAGGAACTGAGAAGCCTATGTAAAAATATAAGGACTGATGATCTCACTGGCGATTTCTGCAGCTTCAGTTTCGTCAAGAACTGCGGCGAAGCCATTGATATGTCTCTTGTATGAGTAAAAGATTGCTTCTTGTGCATTTTGATGGCTGCAATAGAGAGAAGATAGTTATTTATTGTAATGTACACTACTAAAAATCTCAGACTAAACAGGCCGGTTAGGCTAGTAAATTCGTAATTCATGCAGTAAACGAGTACAATTATACCTTTAGACATATATAGACTTGCCTCGCCTAAAACCCTGAGGAAAACCAATGTACGTACCCCAAAAATCCCTTATTTTCATGTATTCCTCTCTTTATACGTACGTCTAGTTGATTTTGTGCCTCTATATTCCAGTTTGGTTTCAAGACATGGTTACTAAACACAATTTGATTTTTATCTTTAACAAAGATACATAAACAAAAATTAAGTGTCATTAACCTAAAACCATATCAGATGATCCGGTGAGCCGAAATACTTCCCCGTTAGCTTTTTGATCCAATATAATTTAAAACATTGATTTAGCTAGTATTTTTCATTAAAAGAGAGATACATCGGGGTGATGATACCTTCCCACGAAAGATGCGAGAAAAGTGCGATGTGAGTGAGCAACACCATCAAGATGGACTGAAGAGAGTTGAGTAGGATAGGCGTGAGATCCCAAGTACACTATGTACGACTGTTCAATTAGAATATGTGAATTAAACAAGTGCATAACGATCGTGATAGCAAATATATAGAGTTACATAGAAAGAAAGAGAGAGGACCTTTTTAAGAGCAAATGCAGGAGAGGCAAGGAGAGTGACGAAGAGAAGAAGAGATAAACTTTGGAAGCTCATTGTGTGAGAGTATTGAGTACTCACATATCTTCTCATCATTCTCATGTACAAATACTTCTCCATAAATCTCTCTCCCTCGCTATATTTGGCAAATGGATCGAATCACGAATTATCTCAACTTAATTACTATTAAAGTTGGTTGAGTTATTTCAGCATAACTCTGTTATCTCTTCCATTCCACTGTCATTATCTAACTAAGAAAGAAAAAAAGGATAAGAGGATCTTCGTGCATTTTTATCTCCCTATTTTTTGGAATTACTTTCCCTAAGATTTTTTCTTCATTCTTTGTAAACAAATCAATTTTATTTATACAGTATAACGTACATTCATTAAAAAAATTAAAGGAATTTACTGTGTCTCAGTTTATGTTTTAATACTTTATTAGAAACAAAAAATTCGTAACGGATAGAATTTGATTATTCAAACTTAATTAGTATAAACAACATAATTAAGATGTAACTTTTTTCCTACATTTTTAACCCTTTGAAAGAGAGGTTGATTGAACCTATTAGGCTATTTACATGTGATTAGCTAGACAGCCAGAGGTGGGTAACCACACCTCAGACCTCACTACAAGCCTCATGTCAAATTTTCATTACTATTAAATCCCGAGAATCAAATGTATTGGTAGATGACTGGTTTAGTCATTTTAATCAAATTCTTCAGCTTTTTTTTGAGTTTCATAATATATTTCTGCATTAATTCTCGCCGTGGAAATCTCATCTAATATAAAAGACGATTCTAGCTAATTGTCCCCAAGGGAAGTGCAATTTGGTTCATCTCAGTCTCTGATGCTATTTTTTTTTTTTTTTTGTAAATATGTCAAGTAATAAAATAAGAAAACAGGACAAAAAATTGTTTTGCTTGGTTGTATATACAGTAAGTACTCTAGAAGTATGTACAAATAAATATATTTTTCTTTGGCGTACAAGGAAAAATGGAAACTGATAGAGAGAGTCAAATAAAAAAAAAACAAAACACAAGTCGATCCTATGGCTATCCATTTCATACTTTGGTTGGTAATCCTATAAAAACCGAACAATCAATCATATACATATACTTGTCCAATTATGTAGACAATTATTGACTTGAATTATCTAATGAAAGTTTATGAAATTTACAAATTGAGTAGTTGAAAGAGTGTGAAAACAAGAATCTTAAGGTATATTATATAACTACTAGAAGAGAGTTTTATACTAAAACGAAGATTGCTTCCGCGTGGAAAAGGCACTAAAAAGTGCCACGAGTCACTATCTCTTTTTATGTTTTATTAATATCGCTTCTACTTGCTTCCCACGTTTCCATCAAGCTTCCGTACATATCTTCTTGTTAATTTGAATTGAACCACGCGATTCTTTTCAAATGCGTAGGTTTCACGTATTTGGTGTTGTCATGCCTTCGCTGGGGTTGTGCTAGATGGCTCATCGCTGACGACAGTTTTTGACAGAACATTCTTAAAAGAACTACTACTAAAGTATCTCTATTTCTAACAAAACACACAAACAGAGTAGGTAGTTCACTTTCTAGAATACATTTCTGACCAAAAATTAAAATACTAAAAATGAATTAAAAATAGAAGTTCTTATGGACCAAAAAGAAGAAATTAAACGAACCGACATACCATAACCAAAACCAAACCATATGTTTATTTTTTTAATATATATGTTTGAAACTCATAAAAGTGAAACCACACTAACCTTGTTCAAATAGACAGTATTCATATATATAAATACAAATGGATTAAAATCACGAAATTAGTAAAAGTTAGCTTATATCAAATCATTCAAATAACTTCAAGAAGCATATTTTAATTCTGAAGTTCTAAAAGTAAAACAGAATCAGATAATTCGTATGTATCTAGAAACCGTTGATCATCTTAAATTTATTCCGTATAATAATAATATTATCTAGAAGACGGCTGAGTAAATTCACGCGCCCCGCGGTGTGAATAAAATCAACTCATCAAAGTATCAAACTTGAGAGAGTTTATTTGTTGACGTCAACTCAAAAGAGTTTAGTTTTTTTTTTATTTTCTGATGTGTAAGTGTAATCCCAAAATAAAAATATATCTATATTATAAATTACAAAATAAAAGTGTTTTCGAGAAAACACGAGGAAGATTCTCAACCAACCGAAACGACTCTTTCGTTTCTTTTTTTTTTGTAGTTTAGTCTCAAAAACTACGCGGTGTCGTAAATCGTGACCACATAACACGCATCTTCCTTGATTACCCCTTATCTTTCCACGCAATTGCGTTAATACCACACTCTTCGCTTGCCACTTCCTTACCCACCAAGTCACAAGGCTATTTTCGTCATCCTTCACACGTCTTCAGTCCACAAACTCGGTATCTATAAATACTTCCCAAACACAACAACACAAACACAACTACTATCACACACACAAAAAAACTCAAAACACACATAACTTGCAAGATATTATTATTTCATCTTATCAAAACATCATCAGAATAAGAGAAAATGATTGCGAGATCGGAAGAGATTAAGTCGACGGTGGATGTCACGGCGGCTAATTGTTTGATGCTATTGTCAAGAGTTGGACAAGAAAACGTTGACGGTGGTGGACATCTAAAACGCGTTTTCACATGTAAAACGTGTTTGAAGGAGTTTCATTCGTTTCAAGCCTTGGGAGGTCACCGTGCGAGTCATAAGAAGCCTAACAACAACAACAACAACGAGACCTTGTCGTCGTCTGGTTTGGTTAAGAAGGTTAAAACCACATCTCATCCTTGTCCCATATGTGGAGTTGAGTTTCCGATGGGGCAAGCTTTGGGAGGGCACATGAGGAGACATAGGAACGAGAGTGGCGCTGCCGGCGCGTTGGTTACACGCGCTTTATTGCCGGAGCCGACGGTTACGACGTTGAAGAAATCTAGCAGTGGGAAGAGAGTGGCTTGTTTGGATCTCAGTTTAGGGATGGTGGAGAATTTGAATCTCAAGCTGGAGCTTGGAAGAACAGTTTATTGATTGATTTTTTTTTTCTCATAATTTTCTGAAAATATTATTGTTTCTATATCATTCTTTGAATTTTTCTTAATATTTTAGATTATACATACATCTGCAGATTTAGGAAACTTTTCATAGGGATGTAATATATGTTTTTGTTCTGTAAAAATATATTGTTCTTATTATAGCATTGGAGATTTGTATATCTTACTTACTTAGCATTTCCCATTTTGGTGAGTAATATCTCTTTGATCTCTCTCTTTTAATTTTGGCCGACGTGAAAATATCCTATACTATTCTTTTTTCTTTTTGGGATTAAGTATCAATTATTATGTTGTTACCCTTCTCATCACGAATAACAACAACCCGGGATATAGATACTTTATCTACATTTTATACAAAACCGACTCGGAAAGTATACGACTGACATAGTGAAAAATCAAATTTGAAGCATCAGAACTGGATGTTTTGAGAGTGTTATGTGTGATCCTACCATTAGCAACCTTTTCTGTACAAATCAGACAAAGATATTCAACGTGATCGGTCGAATAACTAACGTGATCTAACAACACCACCATATATCTGTATCTCTCACTCTTTTACTATTGCTTGTGTCAAAGCAACGTTGATCATCCTACGCATGGAAGAAGCAAAATGCTCCAGTAAAGAAGAAGAAGGCAGGAGTCCTAGAGCCAAACATGACAATTTTGTCAATAGCTGTGTCAATAGCTGAGGTAGTGTTTTGAATGAGACTAACCACTTTATTGTTAACTATCTCCTCTACCATCTAAGTAAAGCATTAGCCCACGCGTTGTCTTTAGTTTATGATAGTAGGATCAGCTTCAAACTCATCTTTCATACTCAAAACACTACCTCACCTAATATGGAAGCTTCAACTAGTTTTATTGTTGATTGCATAAAATAAAGTGGATCTTCTTAAATAGTCAAAATAACTAAAAATTAAAAAATTTCAAAGTATCAGTAATAATATTGAAGATATAATTTTTATAATGTTCTGTTTCTAATAGTATTGTTATTGTTGTTGGTTTCATGGTAGATAATTAATAGAAAATTATAAAAAAGAAGTTGGTGTCCACAACTCTCTCTATTATGGGAGATGAACGGTCACGATTAGACATCACTCAATACGCGTAAGATAAGCTTCGTGGTACCCGTAACATCAGATCATGCGATTTTTGCTTAATTGCTTTTATGCCTTTAACCAAAAACCCAAAGCATAGCTGAAGCAAAATTCTGGTGCTTCTCGCGCACCGTATCATCACATCGCTCTCCGTTACTTTATTCGCCGGCGAAATTACTCTCTGGCGGCGATCTAGTTTTACCGGCGATCAATAAAAGGTACCAATCTTTCAATTTCTCCAATTAATTTTTCTAGCCATTCAAAACCTCATCACTCCTTACGGCACTCACTCGTATTCGTTCAAAAATTTATCGACTTTGAGAATTCTCAACACTCTTTACTGAGCGATTAGGTTTCAATTTCTTAAAAGATTGATCTTTGGGTCGCAACCAAATTAAAAAAACAGATTTTTATCTACTACGAATTCGTTTTAAAGGTTTGATTTTTCGAAATTGAAGTTTCTGGGGAAGCTCACACTTGCTATTGGACGACGTGAGAGAGATTAAATCGAATCTGAAAGGACAAGAAAATGGTACGCCTCTGAATTTAGGGTTTATGTTGCATAAAGTTTATTTTTTTAATGGGTTTATGGATTGCATTCACTTTGATTTGGTCTAAATTGTATCGTATCCAGTCATATGAAAGCAAAGGTTTCTGGGTTTTAAAGAACAATGAGCATACAAGTGAGGAAGATTCAGTGTATGATCATTCTACAAGAGATGATTCAAAGCGTCCTCATCCTTGGTTTGTTGATTCTTCTTCTCGCTCAGAGATGTTCCCAAACAAGAAACAAGCTGTTGTGCAAGATCCAGGATTAGGGAAATCAAACTTAGGTCTTCCTTTGTGGGAAAGCTCATCGGTTTTTCAATCCGTCTCTAACCAGTTCATGGATCGGCTTCTAGGAGCTGAAATGCCACCAAGACCTCTTTTGTTTGGTGATAGAGATAGAACAGAAGGTTGTAGTAGCCACCACCAAAATAAGAGTATAGCTGATAGTTTTATGGAAAATAGATCTGTTGAATTGTCTATATCTAATGGCGTGGAGGTTGCTGTTACTGGGAGTTGTTTCGGTGGTGATGGAACTAGAAAACTTCCGGTTAGTCGGGTTAAGGAAACGATGAGTACACATGTTACTTTAGATGGTCATAGTCAAAGGAAAGTTGAGTCGTCTTCTGTTGAACCTTGTAGCCGGGAAAACGAGAGTAGCTTTATAAATTTTGCAATGGCGGGTCATCCTTATGGCAATGAGGACTCTCATGGTATCACATTTGGTGAAATTAATGATGATGAACACGGTGTTGGAACTAACTCCAATGGGGTTGAAAACTATCAGTCTTATGTTCAGGATCCTATTGGAACATCTGCTATGGTTTATGGACAAGAAACTGGGAGTTCACAGACCAGCAGTGGAGTTGTAAGTGAACAACAACAAGTGGCTAAACCGAGTTTGGAAACTCTTCCAAAGAACAAAGCAGAGGCCAAGACGTCAAAGAAGGAAGCTTCCACAAGCTTTCCTTCAAATGTCAGAAGCTTAATATCAACTGGTATGCTCGATGGTGTTCCTGTCAAGTATATTTCTCTCTCGCGAGAGGTAAAACTTAAAATTTCTTAGCTCAGCTGTTCTTATTTAAGCTAACCATTCTCCTGAAGCCTTTGAGTTTGTAATTGCATCGAAACAATCTTAATATCAGGAGCTTCGAGGAGTCATCAAAGGATCGGGTTATCTCTGCGGATGTCAAACTTGCGATTTCACAAAGGTAACTCTACAACATAATTTTTTTTTTTCTTTATGTTGCTGGAACACTCACCGAATGATCTTTTTGCTTTGACTCTAATCATTCAAGGTGCTTAACGCGTATGCATTTGAGAGACACGCTGGATGTAAAACAAAGCATCCAAACAATCATATTTACTTTGAAAACGGGAAGACGATTTATCAGATAGTTCAGGAACTGAGGAACGCTCCAGAGAGTATGCTGTTTGATGTCATTCAGACTGTATTTGGTTCTCCTATTAACCAGAAAGCTTTTCGCATCTGGAAAGGTTCAACCCTCTTTTTCTTCTTCGTGGATATGTATTTACTTACATTTAAGTTTCCTCTAATGTCATGTTTTCTATTTGGTTCAGAATCATTCCAAGCGGCGACTAGGGAGCTTCAGCGGATCTATGGCAAAGAAGAGCGTTCCTTTTGAATGTAAAGTATTATTGGGAAGTTGTAAGATTGTACACACATTTTGCTGAATCTTATTTTTAGTAAACTATTCGTTTTTTTGCATCATTATGTAAAAAAGCTTTAAGAAAGTGATGATGTAAGAGAGAAAGCAAAAGTTAAGAAGATATTTGGAGAGTTATAAGGTATAGTTAAATAATTCAGCCACAGTGTCAGTTTCAGAAAGAGATGATCCGATATGTCTAAGAACGAACGATTACTTGAAGATTCTATTACCCCTCATGAACAAACTAAAAAAAGGTCAATTAAGAACAAATCAGCAAAAGGAAAGAATTACAAAAGCGGCACAAGATAAAATATGTTCTTTTACTTCACTTCAATTTTAGAGCTATTGAGACTTTTTAAGTTCCACAGCATGCAGACTTCTGTGTCGCCTGTCCGGCTCCAGCCGCCTGGTCCGTTTGGCTTATCTTGATCGTTGCAGGCTGAAATGAATGATAAATTTGTGACAAAAAGGGTTTCTTTTCAGTTCTTTGGACCAAGAAATGTGAAGTGAAAGAAAAGCTTAAGGAAAATTTAACAAGTAATTATTAACCTCTGCTTTTGAGTCAGTATCAGCGAGCCTCTGCTTTATGTCCTTTGCAATCGAGAAAAAAACTTCTTCCACATTAAGATTTGTTTTGGCACTCTGAGATGTGGAGTTTACTTATATTAGCTATGTAAGCAAACAAATACGACCAATGTAGTCTAAACTGTTATCATGAAATTAAACATTTAGAGATAATGTTTGGCTTACGGTTTCGAAGAACTTGATTCCATATTCGTCAGCAAGTGCTTGACCCTTTGATGTTGGCACAGCCTGAAAAATGTGTCAGGGACCAAAAACGCCATTAGTTGGATATCACGTGAATCAGGACGTTGGATAATTTCAGTGTGAATGAACTAGCTCGTAATGTACCCTCTTGCTCTCGTCCATGTCAGCTTTGTTTCCTATCAAGATTTTGTTGACATTATCCGAAGCATGTTGTTCGATATTGCGAATCCAGTTTCTGATGTCTGCAATAAGGTCAAGAGAACAGGTCTAGAACAAAACAAATAATGTAAGACCAAAGATGTAGTCAGTGTGTAGATAGAAGAAAATTTACTGTTGAAGGATGACTCGTCTGTGACATCATACACCAGTAAAATGCCCATTGCTCCGCGGTAATAAGCTGCAACAATGCCAAAGGAAAACAGGAACTAAACATTAGTTTCTTCAAACTAGTGTTGCAATCAATTTAAAACAACTATATATCCCCAACAAATCAACTGTACAAAAGCATTAGCCATACATAGCATCAAATTGTGACTGTTACTAATCCTCCCTAAATCAATTTCCAGTGGGACTATGTACGTTAAGTGCACACTATCATATGAAAAGAGGGTCTGACTGACCAGTGGTGATGGTTCGAAAACGTTCTTGACCAGCAGTGTCCCAAATCTGGAGCTTGATACGTTTGCCATCAAGCTCAATAGTTCTTATCTTAAAATCAATGCTGCCATCAAACAGAAAACAGACTCAGAGAGAGAAACACAAACAGAGATCACAGTCTCTTAAATCTCTTTTACATGGTTATAGGAACACAAACCCAATAGTGGTGATGAAGCTAGTGGTGAAAGAGCCATCAGAGAACCTTAAAAGCAAACAACTTTTACCAACACCTGAAACCAATCCCAAAGTTACAGAGATCTAAAACACACACCTTTTTATAAGTTTCATAAACTCGTATATGATTCTGACGAGCATGGATTCGAATTTTTCAACGTTTCGGCAAACGACGCAATGACTAGATCGGTTTTGTGAACGAATAGATAAATAGATTCAGTGAATTCAAAATTTATCGATGATATCGATTGGATCCCGAAGAGAGGGAAGACGACGTACCGCTGTCACCAATGAGAAGAAGCTTAATGAGGTAATCGTAATCGGCTCTAGCCCTAGCAGGTGGAGCAGCCATCGAATCTAAATTGGAACAAACAAAAACAAAAACAGAGATCAAATCAAAAACCAAAGACGACGAAGGAGATCTAAAGTCTGAAGAATCAATGCGTACCAGATCAAAATGATGCAGAGAAGAGAAGAGAAGAGAAGAGAGCGTGGTTATAGTGAAAATGAAGCAGAGAGAGCGATGGAAATGGCGGACGGCTAAAATACGCCTCTCCTGATTTAACTCAAGTTTACTCTGCTTTTGCTTCTTCTTCGCGTGCACGATATTATTACCTCCGGCGTAAGTTAGCCACTTGAAAAGGAGAGAGCGATCATAGTCCCGACAGGGCCCAAAAATAATCAAGCCCATTAATGAATCCTTTCTTTGTGGGCCTTTCCTGATGGACTAACCAGGAATAGACACGTGGAGTTGAACAGTGACAAATCCATAAACTTTGACGAAGGGATCGATCACGCATCACGCATACATAAATCATAAAAACTAGAAAAGTCACAAAGCATGGAAAGGTAGAGGGTTTATAGGTATGCTTGTAAGGTACTCGTTGCCAACCAAATTTAAAGTTGACATTTTGTTTTTCCGATTCTCTCTAAAGATTTAAAGTTATATATATGTGGCCTGTGGGCATGCACATCTATTTCACTGATCAAAGAGAATCATTTGGATAAAGGAAAATAAGAAGATGGAGTGATAAGAATATTTTGTTGACATCCTTTGTTTGATATAACTTGTATATATAAACATTTCTTTTGATATCATCAGTCATCACCAATGTACTGTAAAGTATACACTTTATACCATATTGATATAATGATATGCCTTTCCAAATCTACTTTTAAAAATTTCACAAATATTTCAGTAAGTTAACTTTATACTATATATTAATATATATATATATATATATATATATATCAACAAATTGGAGAGTCCCGACACTTAAATAGAATGGAGGTTTAGAGAAAAGGGGATATATTTCAGTAAGAATTTTAACTTTCCATATGAATATGTAAGCATGCAGACAAAATACTAATTGCTAAAAGGACTTTAAGTCCGGGAGACCCGTTTTACCAAACAAAATATGAAAGTTGAATCCATCCCATTTGTCACAAGATTCCTCTAATGACCCTTAACTTTTAGCTAAATCGTGACAAAAACACACCTTCATTAACATTTTAATCGTGAATAATAAGTCGGTGGTCCATCATTTTTTGACTTTGATTGACATCCTAAACTTTCAAATTAACATAAATGCATAGGCAATAGCTTTAAACAACTAATACTTTCTTAATTATGGACTTTTTCTTTTCCAACATTTTTGATGGATTGTAGTATATTAGAGTAATATAGAAAAGTAGGGAAGAGGAGAAAGATGTAGAAGTTCCCATATCTTTAGATTCTTGTTACGTGTGTCACTCTTATTATAGCTTTAACGCGATGGTCGCTCAACGTGAACGACATTGTGCCTTTGTATTTCCCACTAAGAAAAAAAAAACAGTAATCATTTCATGTGTATGCGTATATACATATCGCTTTTGTTTTATCAACTTTCTTATATAAATGTACAAATACAATTTAATAACAACCACAATAATATGGAATACAATTGTACAACGGCACGCAACCATCAGAGTTAATAGATTCTTCAAAGCAAATTTACTATCTTTGTAACATTTCTATTAGTAAGTTATGATACAGAAACAGGATTTGATAGAAGCTACCATTGTTTCTTTCCATTTCTTTAATGAACGGTGTACAAAACATTAGGCATTAATCCCCTAAAAAAATATACTGTAAATTAATTGTTTAATACACAAATTTACCAATATTGATTTACATATCTACACATCTACAAAAATTTACCAAATTTGCCTCATAAAATTTACAAATCTAGAGAAAAAATAGAACTCTATAAAAGATTAAGTAATAAATATACTTTGTAGATTTTTTTTTTCTAAAAATGAAAAATACAAATAAAAAAAAATAAGAAGAAGACATTACATAAGTAACGTTTCACTTTCACCTACTCCAAAGTTTTTTTACCTATAAATAACTCTGTAGCCTCATTTTCCTCTCAAACCATCATCACTTCTTTTGCATTGTGTGGAAACTTCAAGTTTTTTTTCTTCATCTTCCCTAAGTAACAAACTTTCTCCAAACAGATTTTATATTAAAAAAAAAATCAAATCAAATCTCAGCAAGAACTAAGATGAAGTTCCCGGTTGTACAATTTTTTATCATCTCTTTGCTCGTCACATCTTCTTTGTTAATGCTCATTACCGCCGATTCATGTAAGTATAGTATACACAATTCATTTATATTTCAAATATATATACATATTTTGTATTAAGCTTTCTTAATTTGTGGTGAATAAAATGAGCAGCATGTGGAGGAAAATGCAATGTGAGATGTTCAAAGGCAGGGAGACAAGATCGGTGCCTCAAGTATTGCAATATATGCTGCGAGAAGTGTCAATGTGTACCTTCGGGCACTTATGGACACAAAGATGAATGTCCTTGTTACCGCGATATGAAGAGCTCCAAAGGCACACCCAAATGTCCTTGAACATGTTCAGAAGATGATTATCTTTACATTTTACATACAGAAAATATTAAGATTGTGGTTGATGCATATATAATAAGCTTGAAATACTCCTTCATGTATGATAAGTATGAGAGATCTTGCCAATAAAATGAAATAATATATTTTCAATTTTTATGTTTAAAGTTTTACGTATATCAATGGCTCCATGTATGAACTATGCATAATATGTTGATTTACTTAAATTTTCTACTCCAATTCACTATCAAAATTTTATTAAAATTACAATATTTGTTCTAAACCGATGATTATGTATAGAACGTGAACCATCGAAACAGGATGATGTTCTCGATCAAAACGTTCGTATACCAAATGAATAAAAAAGTCACGAACGTCTCGATTGATAGTATTGGCTCAAGAAAAGCATGGTTTTTTTTTTTGGAAACAGAAATTGAAAAAACTGTCTATTCATAAGTCTTCAACAACTTTTGCGCAAATCCCAAAACGAACAAAATGGCATATTATCTAAAGAAACACAAACACATCAAAAACTCTACTACCCCTTAAACTTTGAGCTCAATCGAATTCCTCTTCTCACCAAAAGGAGAAGCGCAAAGTATCATCACAGACGACAGTAAGATTCTCTTCTTCAAGCTTTTTGGTTCAGTAAAAGAATCCAAGAACCTTTCCACCAACATTCTTTCTCCTGGCTTCTTCATGGTCCATAATACCCGCAGAGGTAGTAAGAACGATGTAGCCAAACTGCACATTTCAAGAATCCAATGTAAGATCACTAAAGATTTCTCTACATAATACATTTAACCCAAACAGAACCTATCTTATCAGAAAATACTCAACAGTTATTCAAGTTTTGTAACAGATACAAGAATTAGCATTTTAAAGAGAACAATGACTAAAAAGACAGACCTGTCTGGAAGGAAGAAGACGAGCAGTCCAACCTTCAATCTCCTTAACTCCAACATCAAAACGAGGACTGATGACTCCACATTTGTTTAGTCTTCCATTAAGCTCCACAACAATCTTGCCAGACCTGTGGTCATCAACGTACTCAAACTCACCAATGTAACCTGCATTTCCATATATTTTTTTTAAAATGTTACAGTTGAGCAAGAACAGTAACAGAGGAAAATGTAATGAGCTTAAACAATGAATGATCATCAGCATACCGTGCTTTTGCATGACGATAAGGAACTTGATGATGACTTTAGAAGAAGGCCTGATCATGACTTGCCTCTTCCCTCTCTTCTCAGCATTGTACATACTCTTAAGAGCATCGTTAAGCACACTGATCCTCACCATTCTTCAAAAATTTTAAAAACCTGTAACCCAAACCAAAAACAACACAAATCTGAGCTTATTCGAAACCTCCATATATAAGTAACGAATTCCAAAAAAAAAAAAAAAAAAAAC
>NC_025702.1:16738280-16768322 GCF_000633955.1 Camelina sativa
AATTCCAAAAAAAAAAAAAAAAAACACTACTACTAACACATATATACATGTTTCAATGCACAACAAGATAGTGTACAGCTCAATCGAGAAAAAATGAATACGATTCCTACATTAGATCTGCTTACAACAAGAACCTAATGACAAGAGCAAAATTTCAAATGGATCCAACACTATCAGTTCCGAACTCAAATATCAAAATTCTAAAGCAAAAGAAACCATGAGAACATTTTTCAGAATTTCACGTTGTGATTGAGCTAGAAAAGCAGATCCGAGAAACCAAATAGAGGAACAAAGAAGCTCGAAGCTGTGGAGATTTTTATTTTATTTTCTAACCTTGAAATCGAAAATGGCAGCCGCACAAACCCTTTCCTTGCTAGCGTCGAAGGAATAAAAGTTGAACAAGACAACTAAATACAAGATGCGAATTAGGGTTTTTGCTTTCTTTATTGGGGCGCCTTATGGATACTTAAACTAGACTGGGTTAATGGATCTTCACTATTGGGCTTTATTGGGCCTTACTAAAATCAAACCTGATATTCGATGTCAAACGCCGCTGTTGCACAATTAAGTCTTATGTTTCGGACTCAGGTTCTCCTTCCTTTGTTTTGGCTTACGAGATGGCTAAGAGATTCACAGCACAGCTCCTCGTTAGCAGTATGATAAATAATTTTCTCTTCTCGACTTCAAAATCACTCAATTTGTAGTTTATTTTGAGCTTCTCATTTAGTTGCAATCCTTTTCTCTTGCAGGACTCGCTGCTTACACAACTGATCAATCACTAAGGCAACTGTTTTCACCTTTTGGTCAGATTACAGAAGGTACATTCACAAAATCGAATGTGTCACCGCTCTGATTATGTGTCCCAACTAATTTTTTCGTTTGTATGTGTGCGTTGTTAGCTCGTCTTATTAGGGACCAGCTAACACAGAGACCTAAAGGTTTTGGCTTCGTCACTTTTAAGTCTGAGGATGATGCACAAAAGGCGTTACAAGCTTTGAATGGGAAGGTGGTGATCCATTTCTTCACTCGCTTTTAAAATGTTGTATACGTTCTTGCTTCTTGATTTGAATTGAATTGATCTTGAATTAGAAAAACAAAAGTTTCTTTTGTATAATCCTAATCGATTAAGTGTATATATGCAAAGATTAGTGTAGAATGAATTAAGCTCCTTAATATTGGACTGAGTATTGCATTTGGTTATCTGTTTTCAGATTGTTAATGGCAGATTAATATTTGTGGAAACTGCAAAGAAAGTAGAAGCACCAACAACAAATACGAAGAGTAACCAGGCTTGAAGAGGACACACACAAACACACAGTCATTACAAAACAACATAAGGATCTTCACCAAAATCATTTTAGAGCTCTACACTGTTACAACTCTGAAGAGTGGATGCATTTCCTGAGTTAAGGTAAAGCCAATAAGTGAAACAACACAGAAGATCTGTAGTTTAATTTGAGTTGAGATCACTTCTGATGTAAACTTCCTTTAGGTTGAGCATATTTGATTCTGATGTTTCTGCCTTCGAGTAACTGAACAAAACGTTAGCAAGAACACAGTCAAGGTTTTGTTAGAATGCAATTCATGTATTTGGTTTTGTTGTATACAATACCTGATTGTTCATTGAAGCTAAGGCACTTGCAGCTGCTTCTTCTGAATGAAACAACACAAAGCCATAACCTTTTGATTTCCCGCTCTTGTGATCACATATCACTTTCACTGTGTTTTCACATCCAAGAACAAAGCCATAACTCAGGAATTGCATTTGTTTATCCATATAGGGATTTTGCACAAAACTACCAGATAATTTCATGGCGGCGATTCGTGGTACCTTCAATAATGTCACCAAACTTTTCAAACTCACTCTTCAAAACCGGTTCGTTAGTATCGTAAGATAGACCTGCATTGGTAGTATTAATATACTCAGAGTTTCTATCGCGCATTTTCACAAACACATTGTGTGCACACATTTTTTGTATCACGGATAGATATAAAAGTATTATTAACCTTATGGATTCCTCAACCGCAAACAGACGAATCCAAGATTGACAAAAAAAAAAAGTTACCTCCGACGAATAATTTAGAGCAAGATCCTCGAATTGTTAAATTCCGCAGTGGAGATGTAATGGGGCTACAACGAGCAAAGAGAGAAGTGAACATTTTGAACTCTTTTCACCACATGAATTAATTATCTCAGTGAATAAAAAGGGTGTGATAATGGGAGGGTCAAAGACTTAAAAGTGGTTAATTAATATTTAGCAAATGATGATACGACGAGTGGGCCAAGAGATTAGAACATAAAAATCTTATACTTAATCAGGAATTGACTTAAAAACCAAATACATAAAGATTAAAAAGCTTGGATTAACTACATTCACCAAAGACCAGTACAAACTACCAACAAAACGTAAAGAAACTAAGAGATTAATTAAGCTTTCTTAGGAGACTTGGCTGGTGATTTGGAAGCTTTCTCTTCGGTAGATTTAGAAGCAGTCTTCTTAGGCAAAAGCACAGAGTGAATGTTCGGCAAAACACCACCGTGTGCGATCGTGACTCCGCTCAGAAGCTTTCCCAACTCTTCATCGTTCCTTATCGCAAGAAGAAGATGCCTCGGAATGATCCTCGTCTTCTTGTTATCTCTCGCAGCGTTCCCAGCAAGCTCCAAAACCTGAACAAAATAAAATAAAAATCGAATTAGAAATTGACTTCTCTGAGAAATTAACAGTTCAAAATGTTCAGATCTGAATGTATGGACTTACTTCGGCGGCGAGGTATTCGAGGACGGCGGCCATATAAACCGGAGCACCACCGCCGAGCCTCTGAGCGTATCGTCCTTTCTTCAGGAAACGAGTGATTCTTCCAACAGGGAATTGAAGACCGGCTTTGATCGACTTCGAAACCGATTTGGTTTTTGTACCGCCGGCTTTCCTTCCTCCGAAAGCTTTCTTCACTTTCCCGGTGGTTTCCATTGCTACGGTTATCGATTTCTGAGTGTTTGATTTTGTATGGGAAGAAAAAGTTGGAGATTTGTGATTTGCTTTTGGAGGTGCTCTGTGTCGTTTTATAGGTGAGAGGAAAAATAGAGATGGGGGATGTTTTTTGTCCGTTGGATTTATTGTTATCGACGGTGGATATTGAAAATACCACGATCCGCGTGATTGGTGAATTAGCCAATGAGAAACGTTTCATAATTTTCGAACAGGCACTAGTTTTTTGTGTTTTTTTTTGGGTCTCCATTTTTTAACCTCGGCGCTTTCATTATTTGGGTTTTTTTTTGGAAAATGGATTTTAGTTTTATGTTAAAAATCATGATTACTGTACATTGATTTTTACATAGTGTAAAACGAAATTTATAAACCCAAGTTCTAAGAAAAAAAAAGAGCTTTAAACACACCCCCTCATGGTTCAGTTACTTTAAAACAAGAGATTTGGAAGCTCCATAGTGCACCAAAAATACAACATTTCTTATGGCGATGTTTATCATGTGCTATATCAACAACTCCGAACAAGATATATACAGGCTGATCCAATTTGTGAAAGATGTTGTCTGAAGGAAGAAACTATCAATCATTTATTGTTCAAGTGCAATCATGCACAGTCGGTTTGGCGAAGTGTGACCATTTACAATAGACAACATCATGGTTTCAATGGTAGTCTTGAAGATAATATCCAATTTTTGGTTAATCTTCATAAGATACAGTTTGTTCATCTCTAGAACAGATTATTACCATTTTAGATGTTGTGGCGTATATGGAAGTCAAGAAATGATATTTTTGTTTCGAAATATCAATTGTGATCCAGCAAAAGACGCACAAAAATGTTTTCAAGAGGTTAATGAATGGTTGGAGATAAATCAGTTACAACATGATGACATAGATGGAAACAACAATGGTCATCGGCTTCCTAGGAGTCACAGTCAAAGCCATCAATGGGATCCTCCCCCGGAAGGCTGGCTTAAATGTAACTTTGACGGTGGTTTTGTTCAAGGAAGAGCATATACGTAAGTACATGTTGGTTAATTTTCGTGATCATGGTAGGATTATCTTATCAGGTTGTGCAAAACTTCAAGCTTCTTATTCTGCCCTCTAATCAGAAGCTTTAGGCATCCTACATGCTCTTCAGGTGACATGGGCACATGGGTTTCACTATGTCTGGTTGGAAGGAGATAATATGGAGTTAACGAATCTGATCAACACAACTCACAAGATAGGATCTCTTCTATATGATATTCGCTTTTGGATGTCGAAACTTCCATACTCTTCTCTGGGACAAGTTAATCAAGAGAAAAATGCAGACGATAAACTTTCACGTCATTATACTTTCACGTCACGACTTCGAAACAGATTTGGTTTTGGGACCGCCGACTTTCCTTCCTCCGAAAGCTTTCTTCACTTTTCCGGTGGTCTCCATTTCTCTCAAGAGATTGATTGATCTGTGGATTTGAAAAAGAAGATATGAGAGATTTTGTAAATATGATATGTTTAGGATTCCCGGTACTTGGTGTGGTTTTTATAATAAGTGAAGGAGGACAAAATAAGGGATGAGGATCTTTTCATCCGTTGGATGTAACCTTATCGACGGTTGGTAATGGATAGAGTACGATCCTCGTCTTGACCTACTAGCCAATGAGAATCGGATTTGGATTTTCCAAGCGGCGCCCGTTTCTTTTTTTTTGGTTTGTGTATTTTGAAAATTTTTGGGGTTTTGGTAATTTGGTATAAAAATGGTACTAAATCAAAATTATCCACCGGTTTTAATGTTTGGTCAATATTCAACCAAAAAATAAATACTTTTAGATTACTCACTGACCACAATAGTTCATAAATCTCTTCAATTTAGATGATGTTTGGACATAGGTTTTACCCCACTTTAGCAGGTTTTCTTTTAGTCCATCTAGCAAACAGTCAACAGAGTTTCTAGAAGGATTGAGAATAGAGCGAGTTGGGCCAGCAACACACCTAGATGGCCTGTTAAGATGCTCGGTCCATTTAAAAGATGGCCCGAATACGAACAATCGCCACAACTTATTCTGTGGGAAGGTTGTTAAAGGGTGGGGATCAGGGTTTGAGGAACGTCTCGCGCACCAATAATCTACTGGTGGATGTTGATATCCACAGTGAAGGGTTAGGATCGATGCCCTGCAGGGCCAGCTTGGAGTTCGTTTGGGCGGCTAGCGGCGGGTTAGCAGGGTCCACAGGCGGTCCGTTGGGACAGCTAACGGAGGGCTAGTGGGGTCCACTGGACGGGTTGTTACAGGTTTTATTGTGATTTTACTGATTATTTGTGGTCTTGTGAACTTTTTAATATTGAATTTCTTTTAGTTCGATCTGGGAAAAAGTTTGAGTTTTGTTATGTGAGTGTTATTCATTACTTATATTGTATCCACAAATAGTTATTCATTTGAATAAGTTTGACAAATAATGTATCCACAAATATTGTATCCACATATAGTTATCATGTGGACAAATATCGTATCCACAAATTGCACTATAACCCCATATGTTTCCATATGGACACGTTGTCATAGTCACCTGAATTGATGTGTATTACTTCTATTCTGTATGAATAAACACAAGTAACTATCTATTAACAATACTGCAATTGACTATCCACTTATCATTGAACAAATGTTCAACGACAAATGGATACTATATAATTCAAAAATTCATCAAAAATATAGCAATATGTATCTTAAAATATAGAAATATATAATCATAACATATTGTATATAAATAAATAGATAATTTGTTTTATGATAACCATTTAAAGTGTTAATAACAAAAAAAGAAAAAAATAGAAAAAATAAGGAGGAGAGGGGCAAAATTATCCAACTAACAATGACACCTAAACAACAAATTTAAGAAAATATATCAAATTTGTAAAGTGGATGTGGATGCAACAAGTTGAACCCAAAGTGGGTGTGGATGCAGTAAACTTTTTTTGTTCCTACCTATCACCTATGAAAACGATTATCTAAAATCTGAATTCTCATACTTATCAGACGTCTTTTTCCTTATTTCCATAAAAAGGAGATAGGTCTTAACATTTATTCGTTGTAAACTTGTACGTGTTAGTCCCTTATCATTTTCAATGCATGAAAAGTTATTAAAACGTTTCACTAGATATATATGGAATTCAGTGTGAGAGTAGCTCTAGTTTCAAATTCCTAAATGCCCTTCTAGATAATGATTATTCGGTTCATTTATCTTAAGAGTCTCAAATCAAATCTTATTTTCTTGTTAGAACAATTATACATGTTTGAATGTTAGCCAGTGAGATATGATATAATGCAAGAAAAAACGAACTCCAACTAAAAGTATATTTATAAAAGATAGATTGGAAGATCTAGCGTTGTCGAAATTAATAATGTGAAGTGCAAGTGCTAATGGTTGAAAGAGTATATACTCCATAATGAAGAAAGTCATTTTGTTGAAATGTAAGCCTTTATTTAGTACCGGCATGAGGGCCTCTAATGCTAACGTAATATCATATATAGTTTAAGAAATGTCTAGATCTTAAAAAAATGAGATTTGTTGTTGTTCGGAAAATCAGAATCCAAAGAGTTACGGGATATGGTGTTATCAAGAATCTGAAAGCTCGAAGGAAGTAGTAGGCTTTCGGATATCGATCGACTTGACTAACAATGCTATTTGGAACAATGGTTCGACAGACGTTTATAGTAGAGAAATAGGCAAATATACGAGCAAAGCAACTAAGATACATCCAAAATAATTGTTTTTCCCTACATTATCGGGTACTCTAACAACTGTTTTAAACTTTCTCAAATAGTCAGTTTCGATAGCAAACGGTCAAAATCGTCAACAAATTTTGGATATCTTTGAAGATACATCGAGTTTGTGTAGAGACATGCATGATGTTTCTCTCCTAATCATATTGTGCTATCGAAAACATTAACGTGTTATGCTTTGTCGTCTAGTTTTGAAAACATACGCTTTCTTTGTACTTTGTAGTATTGTATATAGGTTTGAAATAACATTTGCTAAACTAGTTGATATCAAAGAATCAACAAAGACAAATGTGTATAGCGCGTGTAAGCATCATTGCATATATTCGACGTGGCATATTATGAAAGGAATATTCCAGCTCGACTAAGCTGGCCTCCATCACCGGTTATGATGATAGTTGAGAGCCTAAAAGTGGAGCCAACCTGATGAGAGAGAGAGAGAGAGCTATCATATTCATATGCGTCGTCTTCGACCTTTCATTCTAAATTCTTTCCTTTCTAAGATAGATTATTTTCTTTAGTTTCTTAACGACGAATTAATAAAATGTTGAACTATTCTTATTGGCTGGTCAAAATATATAGATTTTTTCCTTTTTCTGTTCTCCTAAGATTTTTTGCTTACGTAGCTACAAGTAAAACTTCATTATAGTCTTTAGGCATTTTAGACAGACTATTTGTGTTTAAAACTAGATTGTGGTGTAACACACTTTTCAAATTTTTAAAATATTTAACGTTTGACAACCAATTTTTTGCCAATTACATTTTTTGGCTTTTATTTTTTTAAAAGTTTTAAAAATCACTTTTTTTTTTCTTTTCCTTATTTTCCATTTTTTTAAAGCATCAAATTCATGCTTTAAAACTAAATAATTTTTAAAATATTCTTTTTTTTCTCCCTTTTATATTTAAAAGCTCTACAAAAGTATATACATTTTTTTTACATATTTTATTTTTAGAAATTAATTATTCTCATTTTTTCTCTTTCTTTTAAGATCCATTTCAATAATAAATTTTATTTTTTCACCATCATCACTTATAATACTATAAAAGATTTTATGAAATTCATGATTAATAAGAGAATAACATTCAAACAATGCATTGATTAGTGACTAATAGATCTTTTTTATATTTTTGCATTATTTAAAATTTTAATAAGTTAAGAAATTGAAGTCTGCAACTTCATTTATTTATTTCTTATTCTCATAGTTGTTTGTTTTTAATTAGTTTTTATAAAAAAATCACATATTTGATTGACTTATATTTTTCAAAATTTTATTTTATCATTAATGAAATTTATTCTGTCATTAAAGTGCTATATGAATTGATTTATGACATAATATTTATTTATTATTAATATTTATAATAATAATAATAAAATAACAGCTACAACTTAAAAAGTTCTTGGTAAACAATCAGATTTAACAGTTAAAATTTATACAGTTAAAGCATCTACAACCAAATTCTCTGCTGCTAAAATTTTAAAGTCAAAATCTTTACAGCAAAAAATAACAGCTGTTACCAATCAGGGCGACATGCACCTTTTATATGTGAACTTTTTCTTTTTGTGAAATAATAGGTTGGCAACTTGGCATGGATGATTGAAAAAATCAAATTCTTTTTTTTTTTGTTTGGTTATGTGACAAAGAAGTATATATATCTATCATCTTCTAAGAAATTCTATAAAGAAAGAAAGAATTTTCTTAGAAATAAAGTAATAGTAAATAAGAATTCTATATTTGGTTCATTTTTGTGGAAAACATGTAATAGATAGATAGAATACATTAGAGGTTTGAAATAATAAAAAAGTAAATATATTGAATGAATGTAAAGAATAAATATAATAGTTTATATTTGGCGTAAAGTAAAATCCACATATTGTTGTTACATAGGAACATACAATAAAATTTTGCCAAAAAAAAAAAAAAAGGAACATACAATAAAATAACAACAACAAAAAATCACACATTGTTACATAGGAACATTTGTGCTATATTCCATAGATGGGTGACTATTATTGAAATTTTTTATCATGAATTTAGGTTGTTGAATATATAATAAATTAATTAAATCAAGATTTATTTCTAAAATATTACAAAATGAATGATTTTATTTTATGTGATTATATTATGCTTTTTATGGGTTATGTAAATAAATAAAGCATACAATTAAAACGCTTTACACATACACACACACATGTTTATTCGGACTAAAGCGTCCGCATAAAGCTGAGGAAAAAAAGAAAGAGAGAAGACTCTCTCACACCACCACACCCCAAAAGACAAACAATAGACTCCTCCAGCTTATTCGTCTCTCTGCAATAATTTTCTCTGAAACTTTAAGCTTGATTCAGTTCAGCCATGGTGAGCTCGATTTTGTTTTTTTTTTTTCCCCTTTCTCTCGTATATGTCTCTTTCGCTATTTTCTCTTGCTTGATTTGAAGCGTGCTTCTCGATTCGAGTTCCGTTTCGTCTTGGAATTTTCAATTTATTTTTATTTTCCGATTTTTAGTTCTCGCCCAAAGTTCTAGTATATGATTAGATCTGGATTTGGTGGTTTTAGATCTCTGAGATTTTTGGATTTTGTATGGTTGTAGGAACTGATCTAGGATATTAAATCGGACGATTAAACTCTACGATTCCACTGTGCTTGTTTGCGTTTTGAAAAATCATGAAAAATCTGGGTGTGTCATATGTGTTTTTGTTTCTTCCTTTGAATTTTAACTGAGTTTAGGGTTTCAGTGACAATCTTGTGTTGGATTTTTTAACTTTCTCGCTTCTCTGGGAGTGTAAATTGTTCATTTTAGATATGTGTTTTGATTCTATTGATGTGATTTTGTGAAATTGATATCTTGATAGCTCTGTAACAGCGTCCATATATGTGTTGTGTGGATGTTAACTTGCGTCTTCCTTTTGATATAAACACTACCAAGATCTGTACATGGTTCCATTACATGTTAGTAGAGATGTTTAGTTTTGGATTAAAGATCTCAGACCATATGTGTGTTTTGAAGAGAGAGTTGTATCTTAATGTAATTTGTATTTCTCTGAGCTAGTTTTTGGATTGAAGGTCTCAGACCATATGAGGTGTAGGGTCTAGTAGTATGTGTGTTTTGGAGTGAAGGTCTCAGAGGCTCAGACCATATGGGGTTGTATCTTAATGTTCTTTGTTTTTCTTTTTTGTGTGTTGGTAACACAGGCTAATGCAGCATCAGGAATGGCAGTCCACGACGACTGCAAGCTGAAATTCATGGAACTGAAGACGAAAAGGACATACCGTTTCATCGTTTACAAGATTGAGGAGCAGCAGAAACAAGTGATGGTTGAGAAAATCGGTGAGCCTAACCAAAGCCATGAGGATCTTGCAGCAAGTCTTCCAGCTGACGAATGCCGTTATGCTGTTTTCGATTTTGATTTTCTCACTGCAGAGGATGTCCCTAAGAGCAGGATTTTCTTCGTCGCATGGTAACTAAGCTTAACTACTATCTCTATTACTAATATCTACTATAAAACCTCTCTATCTTGCTTCACCCTTTGTTTTCATAAACACATCTCTTGTTGTTTTTTTGCCAAGGTCTCCTGACACAGCAAGAGTGAGAAGCAAGATGATCTATGCGAGCTCTAAGGATAGGTTCAAGAGAGAGCTAGACGGAATTCAGATTGAGCTTCAGGCAACCGATCCAACCGAGATGGATCTTGATACTTTCAAAAGCCGAGCCACTTGATGGAGAAATCCCCTTCAAAAATTTCGGTTGAATCAAAACTTTTTACCCGGTGATGCTTTTTTTCTTAAAGTTTGCTGTGACGGTGCCAACCAAAACAGCTTCAATTTATCGGTCTTTGGTCTTTTGTCGTTGACGTCTTTTTTTTGTTTTTTTGTTTTGGGTCCTTAATAGTGTTTTGTCTTAAAACTAAAGGAATCTGGCTTGTGCTCTCTTTTACCATTGTGGAAGAAACTCGAACCATTTATCAAACAAGAATCCTATTGGCACATCTTCGTCTTCACATATACTATAAGATAGTAAAAGATGTATGTGCATGTTGATAGATTCTTTAATTACACGAGTATTACACAAAGCTTTCGGGTTTGAAGGATTAGGATAAGTCTCAAGAACGAAAAGATTTGAGCAATCGAGCCTGGTCCAACAAGATAAACTGAGCTCAAAACATTAAGAATTCTTAATTGACTCTTTTGATTATTTGGAAACAGAGACCCAACCATTGGCAGTTGTTGTTGTCCATTGCTCTTTCTACGCAAAGCTTTCAACTGTCAAAATCATGAAGACTTGGATATAACTTATTGAATTGAGTAAGATATAAATTGTCAGAATACAACAAATTTCTTAGAGTGAACCAAAAAAATGTCAATAAATACAATTACAATTAGTAAATCATAATCTCTATTTTATGATGCTCTTTAACAATATTGCTAATATAGTTAAATGATTATTATTTGTTGACCAGAAGAAGAATAATTATATGCTTACCATTTATTTTCATAAAATAAATTGAAGAATATACAGAGAAAATAAATAAATAAATAAATAGAGATATACAAAAAGCAGATTGAGGTTCTCTATATATTGGGGAGTATAGCTTCCAAATAACGCTGAAGAAAAAGAAAAAAAAAAAAGTAAAGAGAAGAGTCATATTCGTTGAAAAACACATCATTCATTCCTTCTTCTTCTCTGCGTCTCCTTCACCCGAAATTGTCTCTGACACCGTTTTGATTCAGCCATGGTGATACTCTTTATTTCACTTGTTATTATTATTATTATTTTTTTTCTCTTTTGTTTGTTTCCAGTTCCTTCGTATTTAAGCTTGATTCTCGATTTTTTTTTTAATGCTTTAGTCTCGGATTTTGAATAGCGATTTTGGCACACTAGATCTGGTGGATGGATTTGTTTTCTCCAATTAGATCTTTGAGTTTTTTTTGTTTTTATGTGATCCGGCGGTATTTATCTAGTTGTGTTTCGTTTGCTGGAATCGAAATCATGAAGAATCTGTTTGTTTTTTTTGCTTGAAGTTTTCATTTGAGCTCATAGTCACTAATCACTATTGAACGTTTCTACGCTAATCTTCGTTTGTATGATCCGTCGAGCTTGTTGTGATTGTTGAAATTGATTTTTTTGTTTTCTCGTTTCTCATAATGACTATAGTTGCAATTGAAGTATATAGATTGTTTACTAGAGATGTATTTAGCGAGTAAATCACCAGTTTATGTGTTTGAGCTATTCTACTTTGTTAAAGGTTCTAAAACATAAATCCTTGGCTTTAGCATTGTGTTGATTCAATTATACTCCTAGCTTTGTGGGATCTGGATATGTGAATCTTGTTGTTTTATTGAAAAAAAACAGGCTAATGCAGCGTCGGGAATGGCAGTTCATGATGACTGCAAGCTAAGGTTTCTGGAGCTTAAGGCGAAAAGGACACACCGTTTCATTGTCTACAAGATTGAGGAGAAGCAGAAGCAAGTGATTGTTGAGAAAGTTGGTGAACCTATTCTAACTTACGAGGACTTTGCTGCAAGTCTTCCTGCTGAAGAGTGCCGTTACGCAATTTATGATTTCGACTTTGTCACTGCTGAGAACTGCCAGAAGAGCAAGATTTTCTTCATTGCATGGTATAAACTTATCTGCTAGCCTAAAACCATGTGTAACCTCGCTTCTCCATTCTTACCTTGTTTATATTTTGCCAAAGGTGTCCGGATGTAGCAAAGGTGAGAAGCAAGATGATCTATGCTAGCTCCAAGGACAGGTTCAAGCGTGAACTTGATGGGATTCAAGTTGAGCTTCAGGCAACTGATCCAACTGAGATGGATCTTGATGTTTTGAAAAGCCGCGTCAACTAAAGAAAATAAACTTTCTTTGAATAAGCAATTTCTATCATATTTTACTATTCTGAAAATGGTGTTTTCTATTCTCTTACAGTTTCTTGTGACTGTTAGAAGAAGAACCTCTCACCCTTCTCTATTTCTATCTGTCTGGTCTGTTTCCTGTGTCTATGTTGTTACCTTACAGTGTTTCATCTATATTCAAAATTATCGCAAGGTTTGTGCTATATATGTTTGCTTCCTTTGTCTCAACAATACAAAAGCTTATGATTTGTGTAAGATGATTCCTTTAAGCTTCGCCTTGTGCTCTTTGTTACAGAGGGAATATAGAGAACAATAGTATTCTCAAACAACAGTAGCAATAGGGTTTAGGGTATACAACTAGACCTTTCTGAAATCTAGACTAACAAAATTATTTCCTATCTATAAATGGTTGAGATGTCAACAAATGTTTCAACTTGTACAATTACAAAAAGGGATTAGGATTTTGAACTAGAGTCATTCGAAATAGTTGTTCTACTGGTTTTGGTGTTAGGTTTCAAGCCTTGTCTCAACATCTCATTCCTCAACTCGGTAGCCTTCCCCATTTCTCCTGCCAAACAACAACCGTGTATTATGATGTTATATGCTACTCTATCTGGCCTTATGCCTTTTTCCGTCATTGAGTTCCATAACTCAATCGCTTTCTTCACATCGTTCCTCCTACAAAGCTCATTGATCATTGTTGTGTAGGTTATACAATCAAGGGAAACTCCATCGTCTATCATCCTTGTTATGAGCTCAGAAGCTTCTTCCATTCTCCCTTGTCTACAAAACCCGCGGATCAACATATTGTATGTAGCGGTGTTAGCTAACAGCCCTTTCAATATTGCATTGTGGAGTTCCACAGCTTTCTGCATGTCTCCTTCTCCTTTGGTGAGAATGTCGAGAAAACAACCGTATGTTACTTGGTTAGGAACCAAATTTCCAGGAAGCATTTTCGAACAAAGCATCTCGGCTTCATTTACAAACCCGGCTTTGCATAATCCGTTGATAACAGCAGTGTAAGTGACTTCATTAGGTACACACCCTTCAGTTATCATCATATCCCATAAACCAAATGCTTCCTTGAAATCTCCAGTTTTGCTCTTTGCATCAATCATACTTGTATAGATCACATCATCAGGCTTGAGTCCTCTCTCATGCATCTCCTTTAAAAGTCCAAGAAACATCTTTCGATCTTTGTGCTTTAAACTTCCATCTATAAGAACACCATAGCACACAAGGTCCAAATCCACCCTTCTTTGTAGCATCTCCTGGCAAATGCTTAACGCTTCCTCCAATCTTCCTTCTCTACAAAACCCGTGTAAGAGTGCAGTGTAGCATATCTCATTCAGCTCACAGTTTCCCCTGTGAAGGCTATCCACAAACTCTTTGGCTTCCGAAGCTCGACCTGTGAAACATAGCCCGTGTATCAACGGTCTATAAGTGTATGTATCAGGCACAATACCTTTCTTGATCATCTCATTCTGCAACTCAAAGGCTTTTGTCATGTCCCCTTTCTCGCAGTAACCTTCAATCATGACATTATAAGTCACTCTGTTTGGCTTAACGTTCCATTCTGCCATCTCGTTAAATAGCTTTACTGCATCACAGAGCAACCCAGCACGAAAAAGTCCTGATATAAGCGTGGTGAATGTATAGATACTAGGCGCAATACCTTTCCCTGTCATCTCATGATAGAGCCTAAGTGCCTTGTGTATTTTCCCTTTGGTGCAATATCCACCCATCAATGATGTGTATGTTACCACTGTAGGCTCCAACTTTCTATTAATCATCTCTGCCATGAAACTCTCCGCTACACTAATGTCACCGAACTTGCAGTGCCCGTTGATCAAAGAATTGTATGGGTATACAGTTGGTTTCAAACCAGTATCAATCATTTTCCCCAGGAAGCTAAATGCCGTGTCCAGTTTCCCTCTTCTGGAAAACATATCTATCAAAATTGAATAGGTCACATCATTCGGACACAAGCCAATTGTCCTCATCCTTCCAAATAGCAACTCAGCTTCGTTGAACTCTCTACCTTTGCACAATGAGTCAATCAATGCGTTATACACAAATAGATTAGGTGACACACCAGATTCTGCTACTCTTTTAACCAAGTTAAGCGCCTCTTTAATCTTTCCCCTCTTCCTTAATCCCTCCACCAAAATTGAAACTGCAGCTTCACTAGGAACGAACCTCAAACGTAACATCTCATCCATCATATCCAATCCGACCTCAAATTCTTGCACTTTACATAACCCGCAGACTAATGTACAATACGTCACAACATCTGGTTTCAGCTCTTTTGTAGCTAAATCGTTCTTTATCCCAACAGCCTCCCAAACCTTCTGCTTCTTACAAAGCCCATCTATCAACACATTATATGGAACTACATTCACATCACACCCTGTTGCCTCCATATGAACAATCATTTCTTTAGCTCGAGTGAGATCTTTCAACTCACACAAACTACGTATCACTCCAGTGTAAACATATACATCAGGCCGAACCCCTACATTGATCATATCGTTAAACAACTCCATCGCCAAACCAAAATGCCTAAACTTAACCAATCCATGTAAGAGGGCACTCAAAGTTCTCACTTCAGGCAGTAAACTAACTTTCGTCATCATCTTAAACACTAAAACCCCATCTAAAGCTCTCCTACTTCGTACATAATGCTGAATCAACAAATCAAAACTCAAGCTTGAACTAAGCTTACATTTTCCATAACAACTAAAAAGCGCATCAAACACCTCACTTGGCTTCAGCGCACGAAGCAGAAGCGTCTGCAACAGAGACGAAGCAGGCCAGAAGAGATTAGCTTTGACCAGAGCGTGGATCAAGATACAAAACGACGCCGTGGAGTGGTCGAATCCTCGGTGCAAACCGAGGAAATTGAAAAACCTCAAACCCAATTTGGGATCATCAATGGTTCCGATCAGAATCTCTTCAACATGACCAGGCTTCAATCTACTTGAGACGAGCTCACTGCTCAATGCGACCTCCCAGCTCCGTTTCCCCCGCAGGATTCTTTTGACACCATCGACGATTTGCAGATCTTCAGCGACTTTACAGTCTACTTGAGAGGGATCGAACAAAGAGCTTACGTTTCCGCATGTATGGCGAAAATGAGAGCATGTTCTTGATCGAATCAAGCAAGGGAGCTTCATCAAAAGAGGTTCCACTGTAAAAAAAATCAGAACCAGCATTTGTCTGTGTTACACAACGAATCGATATCTGGGGACCCGACCGAGTCGGATCATCTCCGGTCGGGTCAATCTCACCAATTATAATTGGGCTTCACATTGGGCTCTCAAGAAAACATGGGCCGATGCAGAAATGTTTTGACGGTGGTGGGGGCGGGGAAAGGAAAATTTCACGAGGAGCCTAAAAAAGTAAAAAAAAGCGCCAAACTCGACACGTCAGCAGTCCTTGCCACTAAGAGTATCCAATAAAGAACAGTCACGTGTACAAGAGCTTTCCTTCTTTTTAAGATTCCTTTTCAATCGTCGATATCTTTCCATTAGAAAGCAGATCCAACGGTAGAGATATCGATCCGCGTCAATCTATTTCAACCAATCATATCACTCCATAGGATCTATATAAAATCGATTTCTCAAAGTTTTTACAAAGCAAACACAAAGCGATTAAACCTACTCCAATCTCAGATTTGTTAACCCTAGAAAGCTCGAGAGCTCGAATCAATGGCGCCCAAGGCAGAGAAGAAGCCGGCTGAGAAGAAACCAGCTGCCGAGAAGCCGGTGGAGGAGAAATCAAAAGCCGAGAAAGCTCCGGCGGAGAAGAAACCAAAGGCCGGGAAGAAGCTTCCGAAGGAAGCTGGTGCCGGAGGCGACAAGAAGAAGAAGATGAAGAAGAAGAGTGTGGAGACTTACAAGATCTACATCTTCAAGGTGCTGAAGCAGGTTCATCCAGATATCGGAATCTCGAGCAAAGCGATGGGGATCATGAACAGTTTCATCAACGATATATTCGAGAAGCTAGCTCAAGAGTCGTCGAAGCTTGCGAGGTACAACAAGAAGCCTACCATCACTTCCCGGGAGATTCAGACTGCTGTGAGGTTGGTTCTTCCTGGAGAGTTGGCGAAGCATGCCGTTTCTGAAGGAACTAAGGCTGTTACCAAATTCACCAGCTCTTGAGTAATTGAGTTAGGGGTCTCTCTTTCTCTTATCATATGGATGTTACTGGTTTAGGGTTTCATGGAATTTGGAAGATCTGAATTATGTTTATTAGACTGTGTCTTTTATTAGTTATGAAGTATCTGTTTCGTTTGCTTTTGTAAGTACTGCTGCTTTTGATATGTTTTGGAAACTTTAATTGCTCTTTTTGCGTCACGACCCTATCGTATTGAGAGTTTATGCCTTTGAGAAATTACAATGTCATCATTTCAGTAAGTGCTCCCCTCCCAGTTGATCATAACATAATCTGTATGTGTATTAATATATTTCGACTGTTGATTAGTGAATAACTGAATATGGTGACACGTAATTGTGGAAGTTTATAGTGGTTCTTAATCATGAAATCCAACTTGTACCTCCTACTCCAGCTGTTGCCTTTTTTTTTTTTTTTTATTCGTTGTTTTGTTTGTGTTAGACTTGCAAATATTAGTCTCTCATCTTCATTCCTGCTTTGTTACATGTTGTTAACTATTGATTACAGTGTATGTTTCCTCACTCTTGATCTTTTCTTTGGATTGATATATGAATATGATGCTTGGCTTGTTCTTAATTTTGGCTTTAGGTTTTGTGAAGTGGATTACTAGATATCTGAAAAACCAAGAGAAGGACGAATCAAAATTACAATATTAGATGAACTAGAATTGTGTGATGAAAAAGGCATTGCCAGACAATTTAATTGACTACCCCATCATATTACTTCAAATTTTAAAAAATTTGTCAAGATTTTAAAATTCAAGAACCTCGCCTAATGACAACAACCAAAAGAGAGATGTAAAAATATATAGCTTATTAATATCTGTTGGGAAATAATTGAGAGCAAGGCGTTGAAACTTGAAACCATATGAAAGTCAAATTACTAGTAAACGCTTACTCCTTAGTTACCATTTCTTAGCTGATAATATTTCTGTAAAAAAAAACCAGAAAATTCTAAAATAACATTCCTTATGTTTATGAAACGGAACGAGTATTATTAGCTAAATTAATTAAAATCTATAACTACTATAACTACAAGATTCAAATTTCGAGTATTATTAGCTAAATTAATTAAAATCTATAACTACTATAACTACACGATGAGCACGCTCTCACTCTACGTTGTAGTGAAAAAGGGAATGGAAAGTATTGGTGCGATATATGTGAGACAGAGTTGGATCCAAGTACATGGTTCTATACATGCTTTGATTGTGGAGTCACATTGCATGTGGAATGCGTACTAGAAGATTTCTCACGTCTCATGCCAGGAGGGATCATTGATACTGTCGGGGAATAGAATTTTGATGTGGTTCTTAACAATCACAACACTCGACCATTATGCAGCATCTGTGGCTCTCGATGCAAGGTCTCAGTCATCTTAAAGGTCTGCGATGAACACAATGTATACATATGTTCTCGTTCATGTTTTTCTGATACTATTTTAGCTAGTTCAGGTTGATTGGGAGTTTTGTTTATATCTTGTGTGTGGAAAGGGTGATTTATTCATGTGGTTGTATTATTCGCTGCCCTATCTACTTTATTTCCAAGGATCGAAATGTAATAGAGATCGAAGAGTGATTATGATTTCTACTTTCTAGTGAAAGATGCTGAGCAAATCAAAAAACTATTTTACTTTGCTTGTCTTGCAAAATAACTGAGTCGTGATTTCAAATCTTACAGGTACCGTCCGTTATTGTAGACTAATCTAATCTTAGAGACCTTCAACAACAATTTCCGAAACTAGAGAACGCAGCTTTAATAGTGTTCACTCTTCACTATACTTTTCCACTTTTATCAGCAAGAAACTAGCTAGAATGCAATCAAACTCATTGCTATACGAGAGCATGATCACTTATAGTTATCAATGGCCTTAATTTTGGTTGGTCGCCACAAAGTTTTGTTTTCTAGGTCATACATATTTATTGAAAAATCATCACCTGATCGAACACGTCTCTGCCTCTTTTGGCCACTACGATTAGAAGCTTGACTGTAATAACTGACCACGTCTCTCCCGGGTCCAACTCGCCGCAACAACCAACAACCCTAATCGGAAATCAAACCGATCTGCTCCATACCAATCAGCCAAGGTCCAAATCCGATCTACATTTTTTAAAAAAATAGCATGTTACAATCTCCAGCCATTTGTAAATAATAAAAAGGTTTGAGTCATAAAAAAATGGCATTTTTATATAAGTCAACGGAGTCATCATCAATCAAAGAGACAATAAAGAATAAACCATTGTCAATTTTTTTTTTTTTTGGTTTGGTGACAACTATCACAGCCTTAATAAATCGTGATTCGCATTAGATTACATGTAGAAGATGATTCGAAGTCTAAATCTCCTCGAATGTATGTGTGATTGCACAATATCTATGATCCCTTTTGTTATTATTGACAATTACATCATTTTTCATTCTTTTTTTGTGTTACAAGGTAATTATCTAACAACTATTAGATGTTATGGTAGAAAATACATATTCATTTTTTATTTTAACATTACTTCACTTTTCAATTTTGTTTTGTGTTTTCCTAAAAAATAACTATGATTATCAAACATCTAATTCTTATACATTTGTTTTTTTTTTCTTATTACAAATTCTGTTTTATCTTGGTTCTTTACCTTCTTTTCAAAATTCTTATATATATTTCTTTAATAGGTCATAAATAAAGGGTAAATACAAAAACTAATTAATTAATGTCCAAAATGTACTACTATAGATTTGATAAAACCATATTCTGAGAAAAAACTTAGTTACCACAACTGAAGATTAAATACAAAATATGAATTACATGTATTGAAAAGTGAAACATTTTAAATATGAACTACTTGTATCATTTATCGAATATGCCATTTTCTACTAATACCGTTTGAATGATTTGGTAATATTTAGAGAGATAACATTTGAAAGTTCTAATTACAAGGTAATTACGTAACAACTATCAGATGTTATGGTAGAAAATACATATTCATTTTTCATTTAACAATACTTCACTTTTCATTCTTATTATGTGTTTTCCTAAAAAATAACTATGATTATCTAACATCTAATTCTTATATATATATTTTTTTTTTCTTATTACAAGTTCTGTTTTATCTTGGTTCTTTACCTTATTTTCAAATTTCTTATATATATTTCTGTAATAGGTCATAAATAAAGGTAAATACAACAACTAATTAATTAATGTCCAAAATGTACTATAGATTTGATAAAAATATATTTTGAGAAAAAACTTAGTTACCACAATTGAAGATGAAATAAAAAAATATGAATTACATGCATTAGAAAGTGAAACATTTTAAATAATACATTTAAATATGAACTACTTGTATCATTTATTGAATATGCCATTTCCGACTAATACTGTTTGAATCAGTTTGAATGATTTGATAATATTTGGAGAGATAACATTTGAAAGTTCTAATTACAAGGTAAAATACCTAAAAACTATTAGATGTTATGGTAGAAAATACATTTTTATTTTTCATTTAACATTACTTCACTTTTCATTCTTGTTTTATGTTTTCCTAAAAAATAACTATGCTTATCTAACATCTAATTCTTATATATTTGTTTTTTTTCTTATTACAAATTCTGTTTTATCTTGGTTCTTTACCTTCTTTTCAAAATTCTTATATATATTTTTGTAATAGGTCATAAATCAAGGTAAATACAACAACTAATTAATTAACTTCCAAAATGTACTATAGATTTGATAAGGAATATTTTATGTAATATCTTAAGGAATATTCTATGTAATATTCTCTAAGACTTGTACTATAAATAACGAGGCTTGGTGAAGAGTTTCATTCAAGCTTGAGCAAGTGAGTTTGAGCGAAAGTCTTAAGAGTACTTGTAATCCTTTGAGTGTTTAAATAATAAAGCTTATCCCTTTGTATAAAGATCTTTCTTATATCCTTACATAATCATTCCAAAAAACACTTCCTAAAAACTTAGCCTTGATCCTGAAAATATCCGTAGTGGTTGTACCATTATGTGTGTGTAATTTTGGTATCAGAGCCATGGCAGTCTAAACTCTAGCTCTTCTCTTCCGGAGAGGTAATATGCCATGACGTTGTCTTCTACTATGCTAGTAAGAAAGTATGCTCTGTGGTTGCCATATTAATGGATCCTCTACATCAGAAATCTAACTATGCTTAGAAAAACGGTATGGAGAAAATTTTCTATGAGATTGTGATGCTCGAAGTACCTTGAGGCTTTTGGTATAGTAGATGTGTTGCCTCGGTTTGTGTAGCGAAGCACCTCTTGATTCTTTTATCTATATTAGTAGTACATAAAAAAAAACAAGGAGACAACTTATGGATTGTTATTACTTCAAAGGTTAGAAGAGAGTTATAGTATTCAGTCTTGGTTTTTGGTTCTATCATATATTATGGAAAGTTCATCTTCTTTGTCTAAAGCTGTCTCTTTTCGAGGATCAAATTCTAAAAAAGTTGATTACTTATATGAAGTAGAGTGTTTGAGTGATAATAGTAAAGTTCCTATTAACCAACTCGCGTTACTTAATCCTTACAAAGCTTTCACCAAACCGAATTCCACTTCTCCAAAAGTCATTCGTCAAGTGTTCGTCCCAAACAAGCATAACGCAAAGGAACTCGTTCTAGCATCTTCGTTAAAACAATATCTCATCCCGGCGACAGAAACAGAACAGATGATTCCCCTTAGACTCAATGAAGGCATGATACATTACTGGCGAACTCAAGGATATACCCATCTTCACTATGGAGTAATACGTTTGGCGCTAACACTTCATAGCGGAAAAAACTTACCAATTTTAGCACGAGTAGCTCTCCTTGACACTCGATACAGGGAATATCAGCACGCTTGCATTGCAACTATCCAGACAACACTAAACGCTGACACTGTTTTCGTCACCCTCTTCCCTAATTTCAACATGGCATTAGAAGACCCACATATATATCAGAACATGCAAATCCAGCTGCAAATCATAGGCGCCCCACAGATTGGAAACATGTATGCAGCAACACTCCACCATCAAATGGCATATAGAGTCCAAAATCATGCAATGGACTTAAGTCTCCCCAGAGACACTGAAGATGCGCTACTCATACAATTGGAGTCACAGCACAGCCCATCGTGCATCCATATTCCTAGACAGATTCCTAGAGATGAGCTTGTCAAGTTACTTCCAGAATCATGGGTTACCAATTACGAAAAACTCCATTACCGGAGCACTCCAATACAATCGGTAGACTCTTCTATCCAAAGAAGAAAAGATGGATCTGTAGAGATTGCTTTTGAGCAACAAGAAAAAAAATCAAGACCAACGACTTTCTGCACAGAAATCAACACAATTACTCCTTTTGAAGACGCTCAAATCTTGGAGTTAAATTCACGTTTATCTGGTGTTCCAATCTCATCTTTTGATTCGCTAGGAAAGGCCATTTACTCATTCCAAGATGAAACGGGCCACAAATTCTTTGATGTTTGCGATTGCCAACGTTGTCAGATGAATAGCTCCGATGATGATGACACCCCAAGGCGTAGGAGAAAAAAGAAAACTTCACAACAAATCCTCAAAAAACGATATGAATCCGGAGACCCACAAGTTGGCCTTCTCGGAGAACCAAATGGCAAGAATTTTGAATACTATGTATTGTATTCTGGTGGACAGGGGTGGGCAACAAAACCGTAATCCAAAAAATCGAACCAAACCAAACCGATATAAATGGTTTGGTTTATTGGATATTGAATATTAAAATTGAAATTATTTAGATCCAACATGAAACGAAAAATTTGTGTCAACGATCAATAATTCATTGATTTGTTAGTTATCTAAGAAGACACAACTTTATAATAACAGACGCAACCATATGATTTTTTCAAAATAAATATATTATATAGATATTTTATGGTAAAAGAAAAAACTTTACAATGAACAGACACAACTGTATGATTTTAAAATAATAAATATAATAATTTATTTAACGAAAAAGTTCTCCTTTTATATTGAAATGACGGATCATTGCTTTTCTTCTAACAGTAACATTTTATCTGGAAAAAAATACCATTTAAAACGATTCATTTCACGTTTACTACAATTAAAACATCCAACACAAATGAAAAAAAAATACAAGATAGCCATATAGCTTAAGGATATCTTTTCAAATCAGGACTTTGTAGTAATGTTAGTGCAGAATCCAAATTCTGATATATGCAACCCATATAAACTGCTTAGTGATGTGAAGATGGGTCTACCCTGCCCATTTAGTAATATACCGTTTTAGACCCTTTTATATGCTACCCATTTAGAACCCTGCCTATTTATTTTTGTTGTTTTTACAAGTGCCTATTTAGGCCTTTATGATTTTTTTTCTACAGTAACTTTTGAACAGAGTTTAATTTGTTACAAAGTGAAAGTTATAATATGTCCAAAACAAGTTTGTTGCGAAGTTTAAAATTATAATATATTAAAAAAAGAAACATGAATACATGATCATAGTATACTAGATAGATAGATTACAACAAAGTGATCAAAGTACCAATCCAAACATCTTCACAAGTCATTTTTATTGTCATATTCAAAAGTCAACTCCAAAAGCTCACTATATAATCCATCTAACTCTTGGAAAAAAATTCTAGGTATTTTCATATTTAAAATTAACTCAAAGTTGTAAATTAGATTCATCATTCTAAAAATCTTTTGTTAAATCAAGAATTAGAGGAATTTCGTTATTTTTAAAAGAATGAATGCTAGAGAATAATTTAGAAAGCTGTAAAAGCTGTTGAAATTGGGATTTTATATTATTTTGTGTCAAGATATTTTAAAAGATACGAATATTCGAATAAACACAACTTTACAATGAACAGTTGCAATTTTACAAAAAAAAAACCATTACAATAAACAATCTCAACTTTTTGTAAAACACACAACTTTTGGTGGTATTTATTCAGACTGATATTATATATAGATTATATATACATTTGTTGCTTGCGGAAATAGACTAGCCCTGTTCTTTTTCTTGTTGCGGGATTGAGCGACCAAAAAATTCAACGTAACGTCTTTCATCAGCGGTAATCGGCGACACTTTACAGCAACACCTATTAATTTCTAAAACTATCACGGGTGTCGGTGGTTTTCTCGGCGAGTGTTTTGGTGAGTCGTATCGTCTCCAATATTAACACCGACGTTCTACTCTCTCCAGATCTTGCTTTCCAAAAACTTATTATAGAGCAAGTTTTGGTTGCTACTTGTTGTCGCTAGCGACAAGAATCCGAACAGGCCCAAAATCTTTACTGGTTCTGTGTGACAATTTAATTAGGACTTCCCTTTATACTCCATAAACTTCAAGTTTAAGTGAGAATTATGGAGTGCTACTACTACTAGACATGTTTTATATCTCATAAATCTATTTGCACCTTTAAATGTATGGACTATATTCTCTCTTTTTTTTTTTTTGTCGTGCAAACCCCATTTCATTAAGTTAGTGACATGAAACTCTCCTTTAAAGTGAGTCTTTCAGCGGTCAAGAAACTTACATGGGAAAGTAATAATACAAAGATCAACGGGTTCCTAACGAACCATAACAACCCAACATAACAAGAGTACAAATAATAAAGATGCGTAAAAGCAAAAAAGATAAGGTGAACCACAAAGAAGATAGTCCACATGAGATGGCGAGGAACAATCCAAGAACGATTCGCCGGTCGCAATACGACAAATTGCCACATTGGAATACAAAGATTCCGAAGGGTTTTTAAAAACCTAACTCGCACTAAAGATGACGAATCATCTTCATCTCCCTGAAAAGAGAGGCAGCATGTAGGGTGGGAACAAGTTCCCAAGAGTCGAGTGCCCGAAGAAAGATCCGAGATAAAGCCACCTTGCCACACAACGTTGAAAGATCTAAACCAAGTGGTTACCGAAAACCATAGGACGTGATGAGACCGTGAAGACAAGGGAGGGGAGACATAGGGAAAAAACAACCACCACCGCGGAAAAATATATCCCGCTAACCTGGCGCTCCCAAAGATACCACCAGGTTGAAGAAGACACCTTCGATAATACACACTGGTTTTGATGACAAAACGAGCATATGTTATCTTTCTCAAAAGCATCCATGCTATAAATGGATCAGCCATATAGGGAAGTTTCTCCGTGAAAGAGGAAACTCTCTCCCAAAGGGAGGAAAAAACCACCACAATTGTAGATAAACCGGAACCCAAGAATTCAGCAAAAAACCAAGACTATATTCTCTTTGTCTTCAGCAAAAAACCATTATCGACCCTCGGATAAAAAAGGTTTACAATATGTATCTACTGTTACTCTCGTTGCAAAATTGAATTTCCTTAGATCAACATCCCAGTCATTCTAAAGGATCGTAATCACTTACTAGATAAACAGTACAAAAAATATTGAATTGCCTTTATGGCTCTATACTTTGATTCGTTTTAAAAAAATTAAAACATCAAAGTGGCTTCGCCCGGGTTCGAACCGGAGACCTTCAGTGTGTTAGACTGACGTGATAACCAACTACACCACGAAACCTACATGCCTTAACTCGACCAAAATTATTAGTATTACAAGATTAAACATTTTAACCCCTTTCCCTTGTGTCGGCTCAACCTTGGGCTTTAGCAATAGCCGAACCTTTTCTTCTTCTCTCATCGCCTCTCTCTCTATCTCCTTTGTTATATTCTCTATCCTCCGCCGTCCAAAGAGAAACGTCAACCGGAGAAATTTTCGAGATGTCGACTGGATTAGATATGTCTCTCGACGATATGATCGCCAAGAACCGTAAGTCTCGTGGTGGAACCGGCCCCGCCCGTGGATCTGGATCTGGTTCCGGATCCGGACCGGGTCCAACGCGCCGCAACAACCCTAATCGGAAATCAAATCGATCTGCTCCATACCAATCAGCCAAGGTCCAAATCCCGATCTACATCTGTTCTTTCTCTTCTTCTTCCTCTCTCTAGTTTGGCCGGATCTTTCTTCTCAGATCTGCCGATTCATAATGGAAATAGACTCTTCGTTGACGTTTTCTTTATATAAAAAGCTTTTGGTGTTGATGAATCTCTCAAAAAAGTGGAAAAAAAAACAAAAATCAAACAAACGGATTCATTTGGTTGTATAGGCGCCGGAGTCCACCTGGGGTCACGACATGTTCTCCGATAGATCTGAAGATTCCCCTTCCCGTTCCAGCCGTTCTTCCGCCGGAATCGAAACTGGAACCAAGCTTTTCATCTCCAATTTGGATTACGGTGTCATGAACGAAGACATTAAGGTACCAATATTGTTCTTTACCCTAATTCTCTTGTTACCTCATTAGCAATTTGTATAGTAGTTAGGGTTTGTGGAATCAAGCATCGTCTTAACTTTAATGGATTCGTTCTTGCGAAGCTGATGTTAATATGGATATGTTTGTGTTAATTTGCAGGAACTATTTGCTGAAGTTGGGGAACTTAAACGTTACACAGTCCATTTCGATAGGAGTGGAAGATCTAGGGTACTTGAGATTTTTTGTTGCACATATATCTTTCCTTCTAGTTGAGTCTTGAATATTTAAGTATTGTATACTACTTTATTACCATTAGGGAACTGCTGAAGTAGTGTACTCTCGGCGTGGTGATGCACTCGCAGCTGTGAAGAAGTATAACGATGTTCAACTGGATGGAAAACCCATGAAGATAGAGATTTTGGGAACCAATCTTCAATCCGCTGGTAGACCTGCAAATGGAAACTCCAATGGTGCTCCATGGAGGTGAGATTATACGCATTGTTCAGTATGTATTTTATGTAATTAAGCTTCTTTGATCTTGTGAGTTTTATTGAAAGTGTGTGTCTTCCTGGGTTAGCAGAGGAGGACAAGGGAGAGGTGGTCAACAACGTGGTGGTGGGAGTAGTGGTGGTCGAGGAGCCGGTGGCCGAGGTGGTGGTGGCGGCGGCCGTGGCAGGCGTCCTGGTAAGGGCCCTGCAGAGAAGATATCTGCTGAAGATCTTGATGCAGATCTCGATAAGTATCATTCTGGAGATATGGAGACAAACTAAGGAAAAGTGACTGAGCTTCTCAAACCACAAGAGGGTTTAGGAGGGAAGGAATCTGAGAAAAACGTTTGCCAGAGTCTTTGGCCACTTGGAGCCTTTTTGGCTGTGTGTTGTTCATTTGTTTCATTAGAATTACATATAGAATTGATAATCTGTGTTAGACTTTAATTTAAAGTTGTTATCTTAATACCTTCGAGTAAAAGGCAGAGGAAGGAATACCAGTTTCATCTACAGATCATATGCGGTCCAGAAACCAGGGTTTGGTTAAAAGACTTCTAATTCTGGTGATTTAGTTGTATGTCGTCTCTTTTCTTTTTCAAGTCATGCCTTGTGGTATTATGAACGCAGTATTTTGAAAAGTTTTATTTGCATCAAACCGTTGGAACAAAATAGTCAAATAGTGTTACAATTACATGTAAAAACATTCAGGATTAGTCATTCCAGTTTTGGATGTCAAACTAGATAGTGAATTTTTTTAATGGAAGTCTAAAATGACAAAAGGAAGTGATGAAACATCGGTTCTTCTACAAAAAAAGGCCTTTTGGTCACATAATACATCATCCTCTATAGCAAAATAACAATTTTAATTTTTTAACAATGACAACAAAACACGTCAAAGGCTATTCCATAGGATATTTCACAATACGGATGAGGTTAAGGCTCTCTGGTTTGCCTCTGTGACCAAAACCACATTACTGTATATACACAAGGATTGGATTCATGCTGTAAGCTTCATCAAAAGTAAAAGCTATTTAGATCTGCCTTGGCTTTTCACGCCGTGAAAAGATGAGCCTTACGATAGAATATAGTACCGCCTTAATGCAAGAAACCACAAAATTCCAACACGAGGATGGCCAGTACCACGGATATAGCAGCCTGAAAAATAGACTAATGAGATGCCTCGGGTAACGCCCGACCTGCAAGACAAGAGTATCTCAATATTACAAGCCAAGCCTTATCCATATCTGTGATCTACTTGCAAGTGTAAAGACATTGAACGGGTGAATTTAGGACTGTTTTTCTGAGCTCTGGGTCTTTCTAGATATCTAAGAGGTTATTAAGATTCTTAGATAGACGTCTTTAAAAACAGTGCACTTATGGGTTTAAATCTGACTTTTTTTATCACAAGGAAATACTCACGGGAAAGAGGGAATCCAAAGAATCCCAGGCTGCATGACGGACAGCTCTTGTCGGGTACATTGGACCTCCAGGAGATGTAAAACTATATAAACATGCCTTTAACCTCGTGCTAGTGGTCATTCTCAGTTCCATACCTGCAGATGTAATTCAACATTGCTTATACTTTGATTCCATGTTAGAGGCTACATTAAGCCAATTTCCTAAAGGAGAGAAATGCACCTTGAAGAATCTTCATCTGAGAAAGATAATGTAGCAGCACCGGTTCCACCTTCAGTTTTTGCAGCTGCACCCCAAAAAAATATTAGATCAATGACGTGTTTCTTTTTTTGAGATAAAATTTGTCGATAGTCATAAAGTGTTTTGTTTCTATACTTGATCAGTAAGTTCGATAACAAGGAAATCTCCCGATCCTCCTATCAAGAAAGCATTTGGAAACTCTGGAAAGTTCCTCAAGAAGCTATCGAGTTTATCCACTGCACAACAATTTGTCAGGGAACAAGAAAAAACGATTTGGTTCCAATGATAACTTTTCAGAGAAAGGTGTAATACCTGAATTGTAAAAGAAAATGAACCTTGAGAGCAAGAGATACAGCTCCCTCTGAGCCTATAATTAGGTATGGGAGTTTCAATTTACAGACAAAAATCAGTTCAACCATCATGAAAATGTTGAAAAAACTATCACCTGAACGGGAATTTTTTTCAATCGGATCGGTTCCAATGCAACTTCCTCAAGAAGATACTAGGAGAACACAGAGACGGTTAGTTACAATATCCAATTGCCATGAAAACTTGAGCGTGTGATAGTGACAACATAGCTAGAAGATCTATCAGAGATTAAACAAGGTAACATCATAGAAGAGGAGATGATGATCTTTAGCATGTGTGGTTTATATGTTCTAGCTCAAAGATGTTGAGAACAAAACCTTACTGCGTATATTAATAACTAAAGTTCCTAATATACGTAAAATTATCCAACACAAGAAGATGGGAAAACTATGATATATATATCGGAGGAAAAGAAGATACCCGAAAGAGACTTTGGAAGCGCCTTGTATTAGTCTGGATGTCTATCCTGCAATTAATATAATAAGTAGATTATCACCTGTTACCCTCATAATCTCATATTGCTTTGCAAGGCAATCTAAAGTAGGAAAAGAGTTGGAAAGACTATCATATAACTTCTTAACAAACTAAAAAATTAGTAGTAAAATTAGGCCAATGCCACAACTACAGGTCCAAAGTACACAACTTAAACCTAGTGAGGTATACACACTGAACCAAGCGATTCAGCATGATGTAAAGATGTCAATTTTTTTATGCCCGAGAGTTCAAAAATTATACCAGAAGACATTTGTTGCTCCCTGCACCAGAGCCGAAGAATATCGCAAGAGTATTTCTTGATTGTAAAGCTCAACCTCAAACAGCTGAGAAGAATATAGAAAGCATGTTCAAAATAATGGACTAAAGACATTGCAAAGAGTAAAACCTCATGGGACTGAAACATAAACACTAAAGCAAAATCGTAAGGTTCACAATTTACCCATTTATGAAACAGTAGAGAGAATATATGTGATGCAAAGGACTGACTCCAGAGCTGAACCATCAAATCAAGTATATCTTTTCCCCTCTCAGAGACTTTCACATAATAATCAGCAAGAACGTCGAAAAAACATAACGGACCATCAGCATCAGCTTCATCGGAAGAAATCACATCTTCTTCTTTGCTAAGGATCACATCTGCTTATAAAAATTCCAGCTCCAATAAGTAGAATTCCAAAAAGAAGCAAACAGATTCATGAAACAATTCACCCAAATAGTGTTTGTTAACCTTTGGCTCGTTCGTCAACTTCGAGAGCTATATCAGCAAATAAGTCCTGTAACAAGTTCCGTGTTTGTGCTGGAGATACAACAGCCTAGACCACAAAACAAAAAGAAGATCACAAGTCCTCAAAATTGAAACAAAATCAGAATTCAAAATGCATCTATCGTGAATCATCAATCTAACGAGGAACTGAAATCGAAATCGTAAATTCTGGGTAAAAATCGAAACCGATCAACACAAAATGGGAAAGAATAAAGAAAAAAAAAGTCGAGATCTCTATAAG
>NC_025702.1:16771955-16774370 GCF_000633955.1 Camelina sativa
GGGGGGGGAAAGCAAACCCGAGTAAGCTTCTTTTTAATCTCCTGAGTAAGAGCTTCAAGATAAGCAGACCTCCGTGAAGAAGAAGACGGCGATGAAACTTTCTCCATTTTAAACCACTGATCCAAAACTACCACATGCGGGTCACCGCCTCGATCTATCGGATATAGAATGGAGAAAAAGGATTCGAGAGATTTTGATGATGACAATGATTGTTTCTTCTTTATTTGAAAATATTAATTTATCCAATCAATCAATCAATTGGGGTCTCTGTGGATTTAAATTAGTTTGTAGAACTTTTTGCTAACTGATGTATAACCCCGATTAAGACATGTGAGAGGAGAATAGAGAGGATAGATTGTTTCAAACGACGTCGTTATGGATCAGTGATGACATGTCGCTTTGATAAAGACACGTGTACATCTTCTAGGCCACTCCTGTTTAGTTTTGTGAATTTTTGCGTCACAATGGATGTTTAAAATTGTCGTGGATTTGTATCTTTTTCAAAACTTGTTATGCAATACGACACTATAATATATCTATTTTTAGAAATTGCAAAAATCTGATTCATTGGAGCTATCCTTTAAGATATTGCAAAAACGCAATACCTTGCTACATTTACTAAAATACCCACATTGAGAGTTCTCGAAAACCTAATTTTTTTTCAGAAACAGATCTACAAACACAAATCTTCAGAAACCCTTAACCGCCGAATCCGTAAAGAGTCCTTCCTTGCCTCTTGAGAGCGTAGACGACATCCATGGCGGTGACAGTCTTCCTGCTAGCGTGCTCGGTGTAGGTAACAGCGTCACGGATCACGTTCTCCAAAAAGATCTTGAGGACACCACGAGTCTCCTCGTAGATGAGACCACTGATACGCTTGACACCACCTCTACGAGCCAACCTCCGGATCGCAGGCTTGGTGATTCCTTGGATGTTGTCTCTCAGAACCTTCCTGTGACGCTTCGCTCCTCCTTTCCCCAATCCTTTTCCTCCCTTTCCACGACCCGACATTTTTTCTCAGAGACGAATTAGTTTTCCTTTTTTTTTTTTCGCTGCTTTGTAAAAGAATGAATTGCTTTTGATTCTGAAAAAGTGATGGGAGTATGGTTTGTTTATATATAAGAGGGGTTTTGTTTTGAACCATCCGATTTGATATTCCATCCAACGGCTGCTAATATCGATCCTCGTCAATAATGAAATAAGATAAGAGCCGTCGATTGTTTTAAATCAACGGTTATTAATAGCGATCCGCGTGATACACATACACCGAGTGTTTCTTCAGTTTCGAAATCGAAACTCAAACTTTTTATAATTTGCACTTCACTCTTTTTATTCTGGGGAAATTTCATAATCGGCCAAGTTTTTTAATACGATGCGTTTCGACAACTGACTCATACGTCGTCGTTTGTTAAGAGTACTGTATCTAAAAAACCCAAATTGCTTAAACCCTAATCGGAAAAATAAATCTCTGACGACCAAAACAAAAATAAAGTCGGAAAAATCTCTCTGATGGGATTCTTCGATCTAAGTATTCCGTACAATGAGCCGCCAAGATCAGGCGGTAAGGAAGTCGCCGGCGGGAAAGCTTTGCGGTTAAAGCTCGCCACGAAAGCCATGGAGCTGGGCTATGTTGGGATCGCACATAATCGTTCGATCAAAGGCGTGATGTCTGACAAGGACTCTTGTACGATCCCTCTTCTCACTCTTGGATCACTCATCAAAGTCGCTCCGCGGCTAGCTTCTTCTGTTGGGTTCCATCGCGATTTACTCGGCGTTCTGCGAGCTACTCCGTTTCGGCAGTACACGCGTCTCACGGTTCATGTTGAGAGTAATGCTCAGTGTCAGAGTTTGAATTCTGGGAATCCGATTCTAAAGAGTTATGATATTATTGCTGTTAGGCCGATGAATCAGAACGCCTTCGATTATGCTTGTGAGAAAGCTGAGGTTTGTACTTCTGTCTCCCTTAATTGAGTTTATTTTTTTCTGGTAAAAATTCAATTGAAGATATGGAGTTAACTCTTAGTTTGTTGTTTCGTTTCCTAGGTTGATATGATTTCGATTGATTTCACAGACAAGATGTTATTCCGATTGAAGCATCCGATGGTTAAAGCTGCTATTCAGGTTTGTGATTCTCTGAACTTTAGATTGGACATTGTTTCATGTTATAAGAAGAGTGTGTGTGTTACCTCATTGTTTTTCCTTTGCTTCAACTTGATGAATTTTCTTATGTGCAGCGAGGGATTTACTTTGAAATCAAGTACTCTGGTTTCCTAATGGATGCACAAACGAGGAGACAAGTTATATCGAATGCTAAGGTGAAATTTTTTTGATGAATCAGGCTCAAGTATCGTATTGTATATTTGTATTTGTAGTGTGACGGATGCTCTTTCGGTGGAAAAAGTGTGGTGTCAATTA
>NC_025702.1:16776030-16777122 GCF_000633955.1 Camelina sativa
TTGTTGTTTCGTTTCCTAGGTTGATATGATTTCGATTGATTTCACAGACAAGATGTTATTCCGATTGAAGCATCCGATGGTTAAAGCTGCTATTCAGGTTTGTGATTCTCTGAACTTTAGATTGGACATTGTTTCATGTTATAAGAAGAGTGTGTGTGTTACCTCATTGTTTTTCCTTTGCTTCAACTTGATGAATTTTCTTATGTGCAGCGAGGGATTTACTTTGAAATCAAGTACTCTGGTTTCCTAATGGATGCACAAACGAGGAGACAAGTTATATCGAATGCTAAGGTGAAATTTTTTTGATGAATCAGGCTCAAGTATCGTATTGTATATTTGTATTTGTAGTGTGACGGATGCTCTTTCGGTGGAAAAAGTGTGGTGTCAATTATGTGAACTTTTCTATTTTGTCTTGTGAAATGGTGTTTCTAGTTACTGGTGGATTGGACTAGGGGGAAGAATCTGATTATATCAAGTGGTGCTCCTTCAGTAACAGAAATTAGAGGTCCAAACGATGTCATAAATCTCATGTCCTTGCTTGGACTCTCTCCTGAATGGGCGAGAGCTGCCATTTCAAAAAATTGTAGGTATGTATCCAATTCGTCTAGCAGTTGTACTTATGTGATGCATTTTAGCGTATATTTATTTCACTGAGGATGGTTTTTGAATCGCTTTCAGGAATATGATAGCCAAGGTTTTAAATAAAAAACGGTTCCACAAAGAAGCTGTCAGGGTTGAATTACTTTCTTCTGGTGATACATTTAGCCTCGACCAGCCTCTGTCTGGAGACTGCATGAAATGGGATCCCCTTTCGAGTGGTGAAGGTGACATGCTTTTGGATGATCTTGCAAAGGCTTTTGATGCCACAAATGTTGTGGCGCACAAATCCTCTAAGGCTATTGATTTCGCCTCTGTTCTCGATGGCTTGCCAACACATGGTTTCCGGGTTGGGGATATTGTAGGAACTGAACCATTGACTCAGCCTCCTGCAGCTATGGTGATTGACGCACAGGTGCACAGTAATCAAGTTTCTGAAGTACCTATTGCTGTGGCAGCTTCATCTGATGATAATCCTCAGGAAATCGAAACCAT
>NC_025702.1:16777330-16786148 GCF_000633955.1 Camelina sativa
TGCATGAAATGGGATCCCCTTTCGAGTGGTGAAGGTGACATGCTTTTGGATGATCTTGCAAAGGCTTTTGATGCCACAAATGTTGTGGCGCACAAATCCTCTAAGGCTATTGATTTCGCCTCTGTTCTCGATGGCTTGCCAACACATGGTTTCCGGGTTGGGGATATTGTAGGAACTGAACCATTGACTCAGCCTCCTGCAGCTAAGGTGATTGACGCACAGGTGCAAAGTAGTCAAGTTTCTGAAGTACCTATTGCTGTGGCAGCTTCATCTGATGATAATCCTCAGGAAATCGAAACCACAACCCAAATTGACACGCACATATCTGAAGATGACAGTAAGGTGGAACCTACTACAAATGTCCTCAGGGAAGAAGCAATTACCCTAAGGAAATGCAGTGCTAGCCAAGGCCAGGGGGTTTTGGTGAAAAACCAAACAGCTGCTTCCTTTACACTGATAAGATGTACAAAGTCAGATGCAGCTTCGGATGTTAGCATGAACATTGAGTCGACTTCCGAAGGTGGATCAATGTCACCATCAAAAAGCGATCATGGGATCTCACAAAGTCCTGTTAAAGTGATAAACATGGGAAAGACTGCTTTCGATGAAGTCTCAGTGGACGAGAACAACAAAGAAAGAGTTAACACTGGTCATACTAGTAATAATGAGATGCATATCACTGAGCCTGGCCACCACGCATCCATTGATGAAGAGAAGCATATCACTGAGCCTGAACACCACACATCCATTGCTGATGAGATGAAAATTGATTACATGGAGGTGACAGTGGAAGACCAGAAGCATGAAACAGGTGACAGTTATATTAATCTTCCTAACTTATCCTCTGAGACTACCGATTTGCTAAGAGAATCAGGTAAATCTCTCAGTCCAGAGGCGGTTGGACAAGAACACGACCAAGTATCAAGATTAGAGTCCAAGGAGACAGAGCTTGAGGAAGAGGAGGCATCAGTGCCATACGACAACACCTTTGAAATACCAATGGAAGAGAAGAAGGTGGAAGAGTCAACAATTGAAGACAACAAGGAAGGAAAGACTGAAACTGAAACTAATCACCAAACCCAAGTCCAATCCTCTGGAAGTAACAATGACACAATATCAGGTACGAGATCTAAATTTCCTCATTTGTAAATCTAACCTAACACAAGTTTGGACTAAGCATTCAGTCTAATGTTATTTCGATCCATAATGTAGGTAAAACGCAAGCTAAGAGGAGTAGAGTTCGATTACCGCAACTAGTGCCTTTCAAGCCTTTTCTACTCCAGTCAAGATTCAAACGGATCAGTAGAAAAAGAAAACATGGAAGAGCTTGATCAATTCTTAAAACCCTAGATAAGTTTTGTCCATTAATTTATATACCCACGCAAGTCTCGTGGTTTCAGTGTTGAACCGATTATAAAGTGGGGGAAAAGAAAGCATCTAATTTGTATTCTCTAGGGTTGATTCTTTGTGTTCAAGAAAAAGGCTTTTAATTATAATAATAAAAAGAACCAAAAAAAAAAAAAACATATATTAAGAGTGGNAAAGTCAGATGCTGCTTCGGATGTTAGCATGAACATTGAGTCGACTTCCGAAGGTGGATCAATGTCACCATTAAAAAGCGATCATGGGATCTCACAAAGTCCTGTTAAAGTGATAAACATGGGAACGACTGCTTTCGATGAAGTCTCAGTGGACGAGAACAACAAAGAAAGAGTTAACACTAGTCATACTAGTAATGATGAGATACATATCACCGAGCCTGGCCACCACGCATCCATTGATGAAGAGAAGCATATCGCTGAACNCAACCCAAATTGACACGCACATATCTGAAGATGACAGTAAGGTGGAACCTACTACAAATGTCCTCAGGGAAGAAGCAATTACCCTAAGGAAATGCAGTGCTAGCCAAGGCCAGGGGGTTTTGGTGAAAAACCAAACAGCTGCTTCCTTTACACTGATAAGATGTACAAAGTCAGATGCAGCTTCGGATGTTAGCATGAACATTGAGTCGACTTCCGAAGGTGGATCAATGTCACCATTAAAAAGCGATCATGGGATCTCACAAAGTCCTGTTAAAGTGATAAACATGGGAACGACTGCTTTCGATGAAGTCTCAGTGGACGAGAACAACAAAGAAAGAGTTAACACTAGTCATACTAGTAATGATGAGATACATATCACCGAGCCTGGCCACCACGCATCCATTGATGAAGAGAAGCATATCGCTGAACCTGAACAACACACATCCATTGATGATGAGATGAAAATTGATTACATGGAGGTGAGAGTGGAAGACCAGAAGCATGAAACAGGTGACAGTTATATTAATCTTCCTAACTTATCCTCTGAGACTACCGATTTGCTAAGAGANAAACAACAAAGAAAGAGTTAACACTGGTCATACTAGTAATAATGAGATGCATATCACTGAGCCTGGCCACCACGCATCCATTGATGAAGAGAAGCATATCACTGAGCCTGAACACCACACATCCATTGCTGATGAGATGAAAATTGATTACATGGAGGTGACAGTGGAAGACCAGAAGCATGAAACAGGTGACAGTAATATTAATCTTCCTAACTTATCCTCTGAGACTACCGATTTGCTAAGAGAATCAGGTAAATCTCTCAGTCCAGAGGCGGTTGGACAAGAACACGACCAAGTATCAAGATTAGAGTCCAAGGAGACAGAGCTTGAGGAAGAGGAGGCATCAGTGCCATACGACAACACTGTTGAGATAACAATGGAAGAGTCAACAACTGAAGACAAGAATGAAGGAAAGACTGAAACTGAAACTAATCACCAATCCCAAGTCCAATCCTCTGGAAGTAACAATGACACAATATCAGGTACGAGATCTAAATTTCCTCATTTCGCAAATCTAACCTAACACAAGTTTGGGACTAAGGATTCAGTCTTATGTTATCTCAATCCATAATGTAGGTAAAACGCAAGCTAAGAGGAGTAGAGTTCGATTACCGCGACTAGTGCCTTTCAAGCCTTTTCTACTCCAGTCAAGATTCAAACGGATCAGTAGAAAAAAGAAAACATAGAAGAGCTTGATCAATTGTTAAAACCCTAGATAAGTTTTGTTCATTAATTTATATACCCACGCAAGTCTCGTGGTTTCAATGTTGAACCGATTATAAAAGTGGGGGAAAAGAAAGCATCTAATTTTTATTCTCTAGGGTTGATTCTTTGTGTTCAAGAAAAACGCTTTTAACTAAAATAATAAAAAGAACAAAAAAAAAAAGTTAAACAAATATTAAGAGTGGAGAGTCGGTAAATCTACCGCCGGCCGACAAAAGTCGGGGACAATGTCGCCGGAGGGCCTACAACTCCCTTCATAGCCTTTGCTAAAGAAGAAAGACTGCTCTCTTTCCTTTTTCAAAACTACTACTTTATTTAAGTTTAATCTTGAAGCATTATTCTTCACATTATTACTAATCTCATTGTGAAAAGTTAGTTTTACAACAAAATATGTCTAGTGTGTTTTTTTTTTTTTCCTTTTTTACTTATTTATCAGAATGTATGTCTAGGTTGATTACTTTAATTTAGTATAATTGAGTGGAACCTTCTTTGATATCTTAAAAATTTCCAAGGTATAAAATATGTTTGCTTTTGGAGATTGCTAGTACTTAGTAGCACGATGTGTAATCAAACGTGAGAGTAATGAAATCATCAGAGTAACATGGCCATGTTCATTATATGTTTTATCAATGCTAAAAGTTATCATCTTTGTACTTTCTGGATACTTTTGTAAATCAAGTTGCTTAAAAGAAATTTCAGACCATTAAGGAACATACTTAACTATGCATAAACTATTTATGGGTCCATGTTAGTAATAATGATATGCGAAGAAGAATTTGTTTTTAGTTTGAAAGTCCGATTATTACTTTTGATTGGGTTTTTTTTTTTTGTTGTTGTCTACAACTCACATACGGATTATCCAATTTAATTTATGGATATAATACGGCAACGACATTTAAGAGAACTTAGGGTCGACGAACTCCATGCCATGCCAACAAGAGATTGACAAAATGGCACATACCACTAGTCCAACATTGTCTGGTCAGTGAAGATCGATTGTTTTGGAAATATCTCCGATCAAAAAATACAAAATATGTTATTCTTATATACAAAGAAAGCACAAAACCTACATGAGTTTTGTTTAGCAGCATGGGGGCAATCATTTAAACCAAAAACAAATTGAAGTACCATATATAAACATATACTGTATGTAAAAAAAAACAAACATAAATACATAATTAGAAAAGATTAGTTAAGGAAGTGATTAGCCGTGAAAGAATCAAGAAAAGATGCCCACGTGTCAACATCTCCAACCACGGCTTCCATAACATCAACTTGTTCTTGTTGTGACATCTCATCGTTTCTTGCAAATCTCCCTCTTATTCTTGGCCTACTGTCCGCCAATGTCTTCCTGCATTCATACTAATTTCCAAAAAAAATTATTATTAAACCTGTCCCAAAATCAATGTGATAGACTGATAGCTAGATCATATACAATTTAAAAACTTCGTTTCAAGAAATTATAACTCGCACAGAGAGAATATCTAACTGAGAGTCTGAGACACGGTTTGAATATGTTAGTATACCATATATACGAATACTCCAATAATCTTTAATCGGGAAATGTTTTCTTCCTTAATATTTTCGGGACATTATCGTATAAATAACTAATGGAGAAATAAACATATAGCAACCTTGGAGCTTGATCATGTGTCTATCTCAAAAGATTCCTTAGACCCAAATCTGATGTGACAGAACATTAATTCTCATTCACATACTCCTATAATATCAAATGAAAAATCTATTTTATGTTCCAAGATAAGATTAAACAGAAAAATTCAATGTTAACTTTTTTAGTGATAAGAGTGCTTGCCTGATATGATACATTGAGCCAGTTTTTTATTTTTCTTTTCTAATTTGGTCAACGAATCATTTTATTTTTATATCAAATGTGATGAATTTGTCTCTTATAAAACATTAATTTTAGAAAAAAAGTTATAGAATACATATGATGATTTTATTAAATTAGATATATGCGCATCGCCAAATGCTTTTGTATGAAATTGTACATAATTAATCATAGTTGATATTAATAGACACAATTGTAGGAAACTATACGTTTGATTAGAAAATGGAAGGGTTGGCATACAATAAGTGTGCAGGTGCATGTCTCTGTATCATACAACTACACTACATGTCAAGTCTTGAAAAGTTTCCATGCGACACATATATATACATGTTGAATATGTAAGGTTAGGTATACAAGTACTATATGTGTTTGGAGAACAATATGAATCAAAAGATATAAAATAAATTAATTTAGAGCAAACATAGATACAAATATAAAACATATTTAAAATTAAATTACCTTAATCCTCTTGTTGAAATTCCTAAGGTTTCGTTTGCTACGATATTTCTCGATCTTCTCTTTCTTCTCCTCGGGGCTGTACTTATAGGCTTTGCTCATTCCTTCTATGATTGCATTGCTTTCACTCCACACCGCACTGCTCTCTCTTCTGCTACTTCTCTACACAAAGCAAAACAGTTTCGTTTTATGTCATGATAGAAAAGTTAACGTTTGAATATCAAAGTTATTTTGCGTTTCCAAGTCATACTTTGTAATGATCAGAACCAAAAAAAACGCAATCGGAGCTAATAGGTTGGTGGTATCAATATATGTCATGCAAGTGTGTATATAATAATATTACTTACGGGTAGATCTCCGGCGCTAAGGGCCCGTCTAACTGGCCCATCATCATCGTTAACGTAATCGTGGGCCGGCGCAAAATTACCGGAAAAGCCATTATGGCTACTAACACTCCTCTGCATAGCAAGACTCTCTCCACCGCTCCCCATAGAGCTCGGCGAGTCGCAACTGCTGCTTCCGCCACCACCGTTCATGCAAGAATCAAAGTAACCGAACCCTGAAACCGTCTCGGCAGAGAATAGAGAGTTGTGGCTCATCATAAGAAGCGGCAAAGGCGTAGGAGGCTGGAACTGATGATGATGAGAGTGATCATCATCATGCAGCAGAGGAGGAGTCACTATGCTTTCGGAGTATAGGAAACATGGACAATTGTCGCCGGAGGTGGAAGAGCTGACGTGTCCACACATGGCGGTTATATGTGTTTTGTTTATGTGTGTGAGAGTGAGTGAAAACTCCCAAGTGGTTTGGTTTCTATTTAAACAGAGAGCAAAGGAGAAGCCAGAAGCTGACATCATTGATCGTCATCGTTTAGTCAACTGACTTAATCGTTGACTTCTTTTGACTGACTATAAAAAAGGAATCTAAAATAGCCTTTCGTTTTCATTGTTTTCTATCTCACTCTCTCACATCCGTTATTATTTCGATTATTTTCTCCAAACATGTATTATATACAAAGTTGAATTTGGATAACTGCAATGATAATTATTTTTTCATGTAGCATGCCTTTAATTGAAAACAAAAAAAAATCAAATTCTTCTTTAAATAAATAAATATTTATAGTGGTCATTGTTTTCATATGCTATCGATTATAAATGCAAATAAAGAGAGCTAGTAACAATATACTAATAATTGTTATAACAGGAAAATTTTATTCTATTGAATTTTTCTATTCGCGTACTCTTTCATCTTATTAACAGTTCCACATCTCAATTTAAATTCCGCTATAACATATTTATAATTTGTAAATTTTCAATATAAAATTTTGTTAAAACTTATCTATTTTAATCTTTAGTCACCATTAGTCAAAATATAAAGTAAAATCAAAAATCAGTTTGTTCTGCAAACCTTATAGTTAAAAGTTTTAAGCCGTTTATTATGAGTGAGAAAAGATAGACATATAATTAAAGTTTTAAGCTGTTTATTATGAGTGAGAAAAGATAGACATATAATTATTGTAAAACGGAAGGAATAATCATTTCTTGGAACAATATACTGAATTACTGATATTCTCCTAAGCGAGTGTGTTTTGATCTGGCAAGCCCTTAAAAACAAGAACCAAGTGTTGTTTAATTAATTTTGTAGTTAAATAATCTCGTGCAACATTCTTATAGCAACATTCTCTTAACAGCAAAAGAACAATGTAAAGAAAAATAAAAATAAAATAAAGGAAAGACACGACTTAGCTTTTTTAGCTCGAAGTATAAGAGAGACAAAAAGATGGTTAAAAGCATTATTTCACGCAAAACCATGTGAGCAGCACAAATCTACTTTTTTGCCTAATTAATCATTTACTTAATCAACACTAATTAATTAATTAAGCTCAAAAACTTGATGTATGTTCACATTAGATGGGTATTTAGTCCGGTCCGGATACCAAACCCGACCAAACAACAGCAAACACGATAATTGCTCTGTAGTTAAATTATATCCCTCTCAGTCCATTATTAGTAAGGTTAGCCAGATCTCTTTTTTTTTTTTCAACCAAACATTAAACTAGAAAATAACTCCAAAATTGGTTGCCTAAACCGGAAGGTAAGAATTTACAAAAGAAGTCTCAGAAGATAAAGATCTCGAAGAACGAGCCAGACAATCTACCCGAATGTTTGACGTTCGGGGAATCCTACACAGCTGGAAGGTTGAAAAGGATAGCCGGATTACATTGAAGTCGTCCAAAAGATTGGAGAAAGCGGGTCATTCATCAGAAGACTGCATCATCGCCACTAATTCTGCACAATCCGTCTCGAAACTCTGACAATCAACCCCGCCGTCAGCAAGAAATCCATCGCCCAAATCAAAGCCTGAAGCTCTGAATGTAGAGGGGAAGGACATCGACGTTGACTCCGTGCTCCCATTAGTTGCGTGGAATTCTCACTATTACAGAACCACCAACCCAAACCAACCATAGGATCTGACGCTTTCCAAGAACCATCAACCTGGCACCGAGGGGAAGAATCCCGCGACTCCGCAGGCGGGAGGTCTAGGGCAGCCGAGTAGAAAGTCTTAGCCTCTTTCCATAACAATCTGTCATTGTCCGCTTGATTAATAACCTCGCTTGGTTCTGCCTCACATCCCTGAAAAACTTTTTTGTTCCTATCTTTCCAAATTGACCAAACAATCCATGGTAAACGAAAACATAAATTCGGAACATCCACCAGGGATGACACCCGCCAAAAAAGATAATCTAGATTCGTGTATATGGAACCAGAAGGAAAGTCCCCAGAAGTTAAGTCTACAGACGAAAAATCCCAAATCCGACGGGAATGAGAACACTCAAATAGTGTGTGATTGATAGTCTCCACCTCCGACCCACAGTGTTTACATAGGGTATCACACCGAACACCCCGATGAGCAAGTCGTTCCATCACTGGGAGGGAACCCGAGGCAATCTGACAGAAGAAATGTTGAACCTTCGAGGGAACCTCCAGTTTCCAAGCTTGTGCCCTAAAGGCCGTACAAGACGGCCTATATTCAACCTCCGTAATCAATTTATGTGCTTGCCGATAACCCGTCTTGAACGAATATTTCCCTGACTTAGTATAATGCCAAATCAGCTTATCTGGTTTGTAGACTTTGCTAATCTCCATAGCTTGGATAATCTGAATGTCCGCCGGGTCCATATACTCCTCAAGAATTGGCATATGTCACTCCTTAGTAATAGGATTAATCAAATGATTTACCATTAAATTTGGATGTAACAATCGGCCTCTACCATTAGCCGGTCTTGGTTGAGTATCCGGTATCCAGGGGTCCCACCAAACCGAAACATGATAACCTGAACCTATCGCCCACCTTGCACCATGTTTCACCAACCCTTGAGTAGAGTAAATACTCCTCCAAGCAAACGAGGGGGAGTA
>NC_025702.1:16786791-16800638 GCF_000633955.1 Camelina sativa
CGAATATTTCCCTGACTTAGTATAATGCCAAATCAGCGTATCTGGTTTGTAGACTTTGCTAATCTCCATAGCTTGGATAATCTGAATGTCCGCCGGGTCCATATACTCCTCAAGAATTGGCATATGCCACTCCTTAGTAATAGGATTAATCAAATGATTTACCATTAAATTTGGATGTAACAATCGGCCTCTACCATTAGCCGGTCTTGGTTGAGTATCCGGTATCCAGGGATCCCACCAAACCGAAACATGATAACCTGAACCTATCGCCCACCTTGCGCCATGTTTCACCAACCCTTGAGTAGAGTAAATACTCCTCCAAGCAAACGAGGGGGAGTACGGCTTCTTAGCATGTAAAGGGTGTTTATTCTGAAAGTATCTACCTCGCATGACCCGGTGTAATCCTCGTGCTTTATCGTTAGACTTCCACCAAAACCGTGAAATAGCACTCGTAAGCTTAGTCGTTACCTCCTGCGATAGTTTATAACAAGACATGACATGGGTTGGAAGAGGCAACGCGACCGAATTAATCATAAATTTCTTTCCACCTTTCGATAAATACTTTGCAGCCCAACCATTCACTCGATCGTCTAACCGATCATTGACATAACTAAAAACCTTAGTTCTCGAACCCTGAAGATTTTCAGGAATACCCAAATACGAGCCCATACCACCTTCTTTGGAAATATCCATTACAGATTTTAGTTGAGTCCTGCTGTCAGGTGGAACTTTTTTTCCAAACATAATAGAGGATTTCTCCATATTCACCTCTTGACCCGAAGCTTCCCCGTAGTTCCTTATAATTTCCATAACCGTAGTACATTCTACCGTCTCTGCTCTACAGAAAAACAAACTATCATCTGCAAACAATAAATGTGAAACAGTGGGACAGTCCCGAACTAATTTGATGCATGTAATTCTCCTCTCTCTTTCAGCCTTTTTAATATCGGCGATTAAGATTTCTGTACATATTATGAACAGATAAAGAGATAAAAGATCTCTTTGACATAAACCCTTCTGGGGCTTGACGATAGGCTGTCCGTTAGCCAGATCTTTTTTGGGAATCAAATCGATTTAGGTAACACAACGAAATAAATATCTCAAATGAGTCTAACCTTAAGGTAAAATTTAGAAATATTATTTTGATAGATATTTGTTACTTTATGATTAATTACATTCGAATAGTAGGATTATTGCATATATACCAATATATTGTAGGAACACGTTTTAGTCAGTGGCTAAATTGGCCTACTCATCATCATTATCATCATAATACATCATCTCTCACTTAAGATCAAAACAACTTCTAATTTTCCAGTCAAAGCCACACTTTCTCCATAGTTAGGATACATAATCCACATATTAGATACTACTAAATAATATTGATTGAATTTATCAAATTCTCTGTCCAGTTGAACCCATCCTAAAATGTTTTTTTTTTGTTTTTAAATGTTTTGATCGTCCCAATAATGTTTTTTTTCCCCCATGAATTAGGGAAAATCAATTTCTTCTTCGTATATATATATAAATACATATGGGTCCGTTTGATAAATGTATTTGAAGATTTTTTTTCTGTTGAGATCACTTCGCTGAGCCGATATAATTTTATTTTAGGTATAGGGCAAAAGGTCCAACGAGAGCATCTTTTTCATGTAGAAGATCGGCTCTGTAGGTCCATCAGAATCATCGAAATTAAATATAGCTTCATATTTCTTAGTAATCACTATTCACTTTCTCTTTTTATTTTCTTGATCTATACATTTTTTAAATTTTTATAAACGTATTTATGTGTTATATTCGATCTGTGTTTGTTCCATATCCGCCACTCTTATTCTAAGTATCTACCATTTCTTTTGCAAACATATTGAAGTGAAAACTTAAAATGAAAGTATATTTTCTACATTGCCCCACATAATGAGGAGACATAAGTAATAATTCGCAATCGTTACGAGGACATATAGGATCTCGATTCCTACAGTGGATAGATGTACAATGGGACTAAACAGAAAGACATTTTGTGTATCCTTAAGGGCAAAATCGCCCACAAGTTGATGGGAAAGGTCATGCAAAAGCAAAATCTATAGATCAATCGATGGTTACAAAGACTTTTTCTATTTGGTGGTAAACTTTGTTGCATAATGTACCATAAACTAAACGTTTCATGCTATGGTTGGTTCATAACTAGTTTCGAGTTTTAACGATCCAATAAGAATTTGTTCTTTTTGTTTTTTATAATTCATTTTTTTTTTCACCACTGGAGCAAATTATTGGTTTTACACTTTCGCAAGTTTCTCTATCAGTTCAGTAACCCACTTTGGTTATTTGACACCCAACAATTTTAACTAGTTGTACTTTCAAAAAGGTCAACGGTTTAGGAAAACGATGACGGAATAGGGGAAATATTCTAATGTTTTATTCTTATTATTAATGAGATTAAATAAAATAATTATATATGAAAAACATATTCATAATATCTTATTATATAAAGTTGGGTTTTGAAAGTTAGTCATTAACATGATTTTGACACGTATGAAGTTATTAATCAGAAATTTTGGCATATATAAAAGTTAATTTTTAATAGGAGAGATTTGAGATTATGATAAAAAAAACAAAAAAATTGTTTAAACAATATTAATTATATAAAAAGTTAATTATAAAAAAATTACAAAAATTAAATAGTTTTAAAAAATAATTATAAGGAGATTAAATGTTTCATAAAATTTGAATTATAACATTATTTACTTATTTTATTGTAATATTGTTAGATTGTTTTATTTAATTTATATTTTCCTCTTTGATTTGAGATTCATATATTATTGTGCTTATAATTTTCTATTAATTCTTTAACTATATCAAAATAATTTTTTTCTAATTTCTCAACCTTGATTGGTTGGTCGTAAACCTATTTTTTTTATGCAAATTCAATCTCAAAGGGAGATAAAGAGTAGAACCTTATCAATCTATTGGTTGGATAAAATGACTACTCAAACACAAGATTACAACAAACATAGATAGATAGATTGGAAAAACATAAACCGTTTTTAATAGATTCAAAGGAGTTTGGAAATAGAGGCTACATCATGATGTGTCAAAAACTTTTTCACGAATACATTGGGAAATTTAACATTAGTTACTATCAAAAGATTTTGTGACGTTGAAAAATGGTTTTTTGTTTTATTGGTTGCTGGAACATGCCACTTTGAGATAGTTAACAGACGTGAACATGTTCTTTCAACACATGAAGAGGGTAGAGTCAAGGTTCTCTTTATAGTGGAAGAGTTGTGACGAATGCAAGGTTATCTCCCCAAGGGAAGAAGGCAGAACCAAAGTTCTCTTCCTGGTATAGGAAGTTGGATGCAAGGTTCTCTCCATAAGGAAGGAGGGCGGAACCGCGGTTCTCTCCATGGTTGGTCATACACTATTTTGATGATACATTGATTAGTATAGTATGTAATATATTTTTTATTCGAAAAATTTCTTCAACCAACAATTTTAGTGATTAAGGAAACTATGCAAAAGTGAAAACAAATAGACATATAATAGGTTTATATAGATATTTTTCTAGGTGGTGGTAAAGAATATATTAGTAACATACAATATACTTAGATGTAAAAAATACACTTTTAATAGTAACATACATAAAAAATTATAAATGAATATAAATCAGTGTATTATAGCAAAAAAAAATTATAAATAACGTACAACAAATCTTAATACTATATTTTTATTTTATTTCTTTTATTTCATTTTATTTTATTTTATTTTATTTTATTTTAGGTGGTGGAGGAGGTTGGATGCAATTTTCTCTTCATAGGGAGGGGCGGAGCCGAGGTTCTCACCATGGTTGGTTATACAATATTGTGATGATACATCATTGATTAGTATACTATGTAATATATTTTTTATTTGAAATATTTTTTGAGCCAATAATTTTAGTAATTAAAAACACTATGCAAAAGTGAAAATAAATAGACATAAAATAGTTGGCTTAATGTGTTCATACAGTCATTGTCTAGATGGTGGTAAATAATATATTTGTAATATACAATATATTTAGGTGTAAAAAATACGCTTTTAATGGTAACATAAATAAATGATTTGTAAATGGATATAAATCTGTACATTATAGCAAACATAAAATTTTAAATAACGTACAACAAATTTTAATATATTTTTTGAAATTTAATTTAATTTACAAAACTTTAAACCCGTACAACAGACGGGTCCTAATCTAGTATATATATAGAAAATCACACACACACTCATAATACTCATAAAATTGAAATTTGATATAATCATGTGAAAATTTCGCTACAACTACATGATGAAAAATTCACGGTACTACTAGGAATTTTGGTAGTGTTGGTTATGTTGTATATATGTATATATATCAAAGACGAGTACAGTAAAACCTCTATAAATTAATAATTATTAATTTATAGGTATATTTTTAATTGTTTCATTTTTTAAAATTATGAATTGAGACAATTTTTGCGAAATAACATTAGAATTTTGGATGTTGTAAATTTTTTGGTACTGGAATTGAATTTGAAATAATTAAAAAATATTATTGACAATGAATTACAAATATTGTAGACAAATTCACTTATATAAATGACGTAAATATTCAAATTTATGAATAAGAATATCAATTATCATATTTCAGTAGTCTATCAAACTATCAAAATGCAGATGATGCATATTTAGAAATTGAAAACTTTTAAAAGTCTTAGTTGTTTTATGAAATGTTATAGAATATTTTCTATCATTATAATTTGAAGATACAACATAACAATTATTTTATAATATGAGGTTTAAGAGAAACATACTTTACTATATAAACATATATATATATATATATATATATAAATTTACCCAGCAGAAAAAAATATATGTAAATTTACATAATTATTAATTTATGATATTATTGGGACCATATTTTATACGAGGATTTCAAAAAAATTATTATCTTATTATCTTATCAAATTTTGTTATTTTTTACACTGTACCGATTTGGGACTGCCAAAATTTATTAATTTATAGTGTTTATTAATTTATAAAGTATTAATTTATAGAGGTTTTATTGTATATGTTTCAATTTCATGCGTGAACTAGAGAGTGTGTTTAATGTCGAAGGCATTTAGTTGCTATAACCACATGCAAGTCCATAGACATCCTGATTTCGATTCTACGATCCCGCTTTACTTGTGTAATTCCGTTATAATAAAAAGGGTCAGCGGGTCCGGCCGTCCGGGATCATAAAATGGAAGATGTTTTATTTTACAATATATTAGTGGCAATATGCAAATTATATAGTCCATGCCTATAGAAAGCAATGATAATAGCATAAATGTAGGCAATGAGTACACAAAGAGTTTGTGATAAAAAGAAATGAAATGTGTAGGGTTACTTTGTTCTTGGTTGAAAGAAACTAAAGTATGTTCATGACAAATCAAACAAAGACGGTGTGATTTAGATGTTTTTAAGTGATCCCATCATTTTGTTTTTATTATTTTCTCTAATTTTTAATTGTTAATTAGGACTCGTGCATGTGTTTCTATGCGTTTGTCTAATCTTTTGGAAAAGCAATAAAGGTCAACAAGCACAATAGTTTCTCCACCATTTTTTTTTTTTTAGTTTCTCCACCATATATTTTCCATTTTGTTGTTTTTACTCTGTCGTTTTCATTTATCGATTCACGTTAAACTTTCAAACTTTGGATTCTTCGTTTTTTTTTGTTGCCTTGATTTCATTTTCATCATATAAAAAATTTTCAGATTAAGAAATATCTATTGATTTCTAATTTTGATATTTCATACTATTAGTTAAGATTATGAATCGAGTTTAATCCAACATAACCTACTACTATAGACGTACAGTTTTTTTTTTTTTTTGTCAACAAACAAACGGACAACTATAGAAATTATGACTTGCAAAAATTCTCTATATGTTTTTGTTTTTTTACAATTAATTCGGCTATGTGGTTATAAATGTAGAATGATATTTACTTGGCAAGGCAATTGAAAATAATGTAAAACGACTGTTTTTTAGTGGTACATGATATAAACTTATAACTCTATATATTACGTTACATTAAATCCGTCACACACTCACTCACACCACAACTTTTTTTTTTGTCTAACAATTTGAATAACGTAATTTCGTATCTCTTGTTTTAACCCTACTTTTCAAAATATAATTTTGATGATACAGCGTGCCTAAATAAACAAAAATTGGCCATCCCTCCCTGATCTCGATGAACTTAATTGCTCACAGTTGGTATAAATAATATGTAAACACCGCTTTTATATTTTGCTTTGGATGCTATATGTAAGAATGAGTGGATGTACATGTTGAACAGGATCTATATTGGGCTAGATAGGAAGTCCGTAAAGCCAAAATCAAGAACAGGATGAAGAAATAACTTTCCAAAATAGGTAAAATGGGTTAGGCTTTAAAAGTAATGATATTTCTTTTAATTTGGTAAGTCAACGGGATGGGTTTGTGTTTTTAGTAGGTAACCAAAATCATGAAACCAGTTCTTTTTACCATCGATTTGTGTTGACCAAGCTTTTTGAACAAATAACAGAAACATACATTACTTAAACAATTGGTGCACACGGTTGTTCAAAAAAAAAAAAACAATTAGTACACACTAAACACGTAGTTACTGGAAAACACTAGGTTAAATCCTTTAAAAATTGAACAAAATAAGTTTGTTGACACACAAATTTGTGTCATTTAATTACACTATTAACTAGTTATAACCGCCGCGCCAATTCTATTTCCAAAATCAGTTTTATTAATCTTTACAAGTTACGAGATATTAATTATTTACAAACGGATCGACGTACAAAACTATTTGTCAGAAAAACCTAATACGGGCAACATTCATAAGACTATGGTGGACAAACTCATTTGCAACAACTTGAGCTCCTAACATAAACTCTATAAAAAGCTGAAGATCAAATCCAAAATTTAGTATAAACATGTTAAATTTGATCATCGAGTAGACCATATACTTTCTAAATCTTGGCTTCGGTTTATGATTCCAATTCATCCTAAAACATACATTTTTTTTGTTTTTCTGATATGTATATTTTAGAGCAATATCAAATTAATATATTTAGCAACTAAATAACTGAAATATATCGAGGCGATTCTTTTTATTGAAAGCACTAATTCTTGTCAAGTACATACACAAGAGATCAACCTCAAATATTCAAATCAATATCAAAATTTGAAGGGAGAAAAAAGAGAGGTGCGAAGTTGACTAACAGTGACAAAGAAAGATTAGTGTGGCAAAATGCACCTTCTCTAGCCAAGATAAGCCTTCCCCATCACTGTCCTTTTCTTCCTCTTCCCTTTCCTCACCTTTTAATTAGTACTTATTTTTTTCTAGCTATTTTAATAAATCTACCAAAGTTCATATGTTTTCTTGTGTAGAATAATTAAAATAAATAAATAAAAATCGAAATAATTTCAGTGAGGTGAGAATCCGAGAAACAGTTCTTAACGCATAGGATTGAAAAATGTATATCAATTTTATTCCCATATATTGTTTGTAAATCGCTCGCTCGTATGGGGTTCCATTTGCCAAAATAATACCTTTTAAACATACTTTAAGTTTTAAAGAAAGTATTAAATTGTAAAACAAAATTGTCAATTTATTTTCTTTTCTTGTAATTATTTGAAACACTCGAAGTAAAGTTGAAGAATATCAAGTCTACTTGATTCTGACTGATAAAATCGTGGGGGAAAGTCAACTAAGATCTGACCTTATAGTGGTTGGTTAGATTTGTACTCTTTTAATTTCTAATATGTAAATATACATATTACACAAACACATGCATACAAAAAAAAAAGTGTAAAAAATGAAAATTTATGTGTGCAGCATGATATTTGATAGTTGTCTAACGAATTTGATAGTATTTTGCAAATGTATACATGGATAATTGGTTCAATGAAGATACTAACACAAACCACTAAAATATTTTTTTTTGAAACTTTAAAAATGTGAAGTGTTATTAAAATTTTAGTGTACGAGACCCACAATATTTTGTTAGTCATATGGTTGACTACATCAAATTAAAGTTGTATATTTTTCTTTGGTAAATAAGATTATCATTTTCTCATTATTTCTGTTCTGAAATAAGTATAGTTAAGTGTTATTTCAATTTTTAAATATTTTTGACATAAAACACATAAACTAAGTTCAAGTCAAAATCTAGAACAAACTATCAAAAGTCAACTTTATTTCAGAGGTCTAATAAAAATGTATACATATTATATAAATTTGTGTGGAAAAAATGTAAAGTTTTGGGCTTTCTATTTGACATGACAAATTGATTTTGCGTTAAAAATGCATGTAACACATTTTGACAACATCCACTATCATTATATCTACAAAATCAATTTATAGTCTTTATATGTATCAATATTTCTACGTACAGTATATAGAGTTTGGCAAGTTCACACTAGCTTCTGTGAACATAAGAAAGCCAACATTATTGAAACTAAAAACATAATGCTTGCGGAACATAACACTTTATAATTTTGCAGAGTTGTTATTCGTTCAACACGGTAATTGAATATAAAAATATCACACCTTATAAATCAAATTATAGACCTTTTGGGGTTTGGTCGTTAACTTGATGTCTTCCAGAGTTTAAATATGTGCATACATGTAATCCATCCAAGTTACCCAAACAACTCATTTCTAAAATTTGATCTAGTAATTTATCTCACCCTGAGATTAGCCGGTTACCCAAGTTAGATGCACCTTACATAAATTAAATGTTTAATATTGGAACACTACAAATGTCATAAATGTTGACAAACTATTAGAGGAAATTATAATCTTTGAAATGATTAATGAACCCGAAAATATAAAAGGATCAATGAGTTACTAATACCAAATGATCGGAAAAATCTTGTCCCAGATTCTCTTGTTGTTGTTCCAACGAAAGAATCCATCGTCTGTGACAACAACGAAACACGAGTTTTTACACTCCTTAGCATCCTTGTCCGATTCGTACAAAACGTACGGTCTCTCGTGCATCTCGAATGTGCTTCGCTGTAAAACGTTCCTACGCAAGTCGTTGGCTGCCACACTCTAGGTCCCGCCACCTTTTCATCAACGGTATCATTGGCAGCTGTGGTTGGGATCTCTATCAACGACTTTTGACCCAATGGTACACGTTTCGATAGCTGAGGGGCAGGGTGGCACGTGACGAAGACGGGAACATCACCACGTGTCTGCAGCTCATTGGATACGATAAGATTGGCGGCACGTGTGGTTTCGGACGTAGAAAAGAGCATCATGGTCATGAACGAGACCAGTACAAGAGTGTCCATGGTTTTGATTTTTGTGTTGAGAGTATATTGTCGATTAATTGGAAATGGATCTTCGATTTCTTAAGTATTCACTACGTTTTTTTCTGACTACGTTTTTACTCAAAGATGATTAATATATATCTTATATAACAAGTGAAGGTTTTTCTAACATTGCCAGATGACATACAAATGTCATTCTCGTTAATTTTAAATTTAACATTCTATTTTTTATTTAATTTTATTTTATTTGTATCTTATATGGTGTATAGTATTTTATTTTATTTGTCTCTTATGTGGTGTGTATAGGAAAAATATCTTATATAATAAGAGAAAGTTTTTTATAACTTTGCCTAACAATGTGACATTTGACACTCTATTTTTGTGACAAATGTCATTCTCATTACTTTTAAATTTAACATTCTGTTTTTTTATTTGACTTTATTTTATTTGTATCTTATGTGGTGTATAGTTTGTTAAAAAAAGATAATTGTTGTATAGTTTGCTTTTTGAATTTTTTTCAACATTGTTACAAAAATATATTCCTTCTATTTTTTAGTTTTAGCATCTAATATATTTCATAATGAAATCATACACCATAGAAACTAAAAAAAAAAAAACTGATCAACCCAACTAAAAAATATAAACAAGTTGAAACCAAATAAAAATAGAAAATGGTTTCATACTTTTAAAGTAAAAACTGAAACCAAATTAATTTATGATAGACTAATTTAAAAATATAGAAGATTTTTAATATATATATATATCATATTATAGTCAATAATAATATATAATGTATTAAAGACACAACTCAAATTTATTTTAATAGTATTCTATAAGTTACGGTTTGACTGTCTTTAAAACACATGTACTAACAAAATGGTATCATAACATAATTGTTTTATCTCCCCCATGAAATAACATAAAACAATAGTTTCAAAATTAATTTATTGTTAATTATACTATTTATTTTAAAATGGTTAAAAATAGAGAAAATTTATAGAAGAAAAACATGTTTATATTAAATTTGACACACTTTTATTTTCATGAATTTTATAAAAAAATTAGTTAGACTTAGAGTATAAGATATTTGTTTTGTGATAGCGCTTCAATAAATTATTTTAAAATTGACTTATCATATTATTAAATTATTTGTTGTTAACTATTATTTTTATATATGAAAATAAAATTAATATATAAGACAACATAATTTATCTATCAAAGTAAGGTCTTACATCTTTTTTTCTTAGAATACTTATCAGTTTTTTTTTTCCAAAAAAACCAAACTATAAATAAATTAATTTATCTTAATTATTTAACGAACATACAAAATTTAATTAACTTTGCTGTAACTAATTGTCCTATTACTATAAAATGGTTTCATACATTTCAAAGTAAAAACTGAAACCAAATTAATTTATGATAGACTAATTTAACAAAATAAAAGAGTTTCTAATATATAAAAACTTACATTATATTCGATAGTCATATGTATTGTATTAAAGACACAACTCAAATTTGTATTTAATAGTAATTTATAAGTTACAGTTTGATTGTCTTTAAAACATATATACTAAAAAAAATACAATGGCGTCATAACATAATTGCTTAATCACCCTATGATATAACAGAAAACAATAATTTCAAAAATTAATTTATTGTTAATTATACTATTTATATAAAAATGATTAGAAATAGAGACAATATATAGAAAATAAAAAATTTATTAAATTTCACGCACTTTTCTTTTCATGATTTTTTTATAAAAACTGGTTAAACTTATAGTATAAGATATTTGTTTTGTGATATCGTTTTAATAAATTATTTTAAATTTGACTTACAATATATAAAACTTTTTTTTGTTAACTATTACTTTTAGATGATGACAATAAAATTAATATATAGGACAGCATAAAATTATCTATCAAAATAATTAAGTAAGAACTTATATTTTTCTTTCTAAACTACTTATCAGTTTTTTCTTTTTCAAAAAAAATAAAAAAATAAAAAAATATAATTTATCTTAACTATTTACCATATATGATTGACTTTGCTATAAGTAATGGTCTTATTACTATAGTAGCATACTGTTTCAATAATTTCAACAACATATTGTAATCAAAAATATTTAGTAATGTGTACTTTAATTTTCTTCTTTTACATGACCTTTCTATGAAACACTATATAACATATAAAAATTATAAATTGTAGTTAAACGTAGTATTATGAATATTATTTTTTAAGATATATATTAACAACTACATCTATACATTTCATATATAGTTGAATATAAACTTTATTTTATATTACAAGTTAGTAATGAATATATAAATCATCGATCGCGTGGACTACAAAGTAGTTACGATTAGACTTCATTGTCCACTACAGAAATAAAGTGAGTTCAGTATTGGCCTATCAAAAGCCTGTTTCAGGCCCAAAAAAACTTGGGGTTGGTCCAAGTCTTGGAATCTCACTTTCATCCGGCTTGGGTTCCGAGGACTGATCTATATTGGCCCTATGTCACTCTCTAATCTCTGAGGCACCATGATACAGTATAGCTTTCCGTTAATGGTATAAATATTATCTTTAAATGAGGTCTAAACTTTTTTAAGAACTGCTATGAGCTCTTCTGCTTCTAGGGATACATACTAAACAGTTTTGCGATCACTTGCTTGTTTTGGTCAGCCAACTAGAGCAAACACTTCGACTAGTATTTTTCTTACTTGAAAAAATAATAATAATATAAGACTCATAGTAACTTGGAAACATATTTTGTAAATATCATATGCAGTTTAATTTTAATTGAATATCATGAACTTTCTAGTAGCACTAAGTCAAATTCAGAAGTTTCATTCTTTTAATAGGTCTTTGATTGGTCTGTGTGTGTTTGACCTCAAAAAAATTGCTTTCCTTAGAACTTTCTATTTTTAGTAAACTTTTCATGTGTCTTGCTTCCCAACTAAATAAACTAAACACAAATGTTACAAACGACACAAAAATCAATGCCTCTCCCCCTACTTTTCCTCCTCCTCATCTAATAATTCTTTCAAACCAGAAAAAAAAAACAAAAAAAAAAAACAAAACGTTTAAAGAAACAAGAAGATAGAAGAATTATAAGATCTCCGACGATCCTTGGATCAATTACCGGTGCCGGAGAAAGAATAAATAAAAAATACTATGAAAAATAATACTCCTACCGAGGATTCAACAAAATGGATGTTAGAGAGTGTAGAGATCGATCCAATGGGTGAAGGTTCGTCTAAAGGACCCGACATTAACCTCAACAAGAACGAAGGTTTTCTTAAGAAGAACGCGTCAAGAAATTTTGGTGCATCGATAATCCGATCGTTGAGCGTTTCAAACTGGAGAAAGAGCGGTAATCTCGGGTCTCCGAGCACAAGGAAAAGCGGGAACCTAGGGCCTCCGACCAATGCGTTGCCCAAGAAGACAGGTCCACAAAGAGTGGAGAGGACAACATCTAGCGCCGCTAGGGGACTTCAGAGCTTGCGGTTCCTTGATCGGACGGTCACCGGACGGGAACGTGACGCATGGAAATCGATTGAGAACCGGTTTAATCAGTTCTCTGTTGACGGCAAGTTGCCCAAAGAGAAGTTCGGCGTCTGCATTGGTAATTAACATATATACTATAGTTAAACGCAAATTATATGTCAAAATTAAAAGACTAATATCTACATTGAAAAGACAAATATATATGCCTCGTGATTTTTTTTTTTTTTTTTTTAGACAANCAATAATTCTTTTGGAAATAGGTATTTTCATATTTTGAATTATTGTTAGAAATGTGAACTCAAATACGACAATTAAGGAAGAAATTGTTTTTTTCTTTCTTTTAACTGTTTGTTTAGAAGAAAAAAGAGATTAACGTCGATGATATATTATTACTAGGAATGGGAGACACGATGGAGTTTGCGGCAGAAGTTTATGAGGCATTGGGACGGAGAAGACAAATAGAGACTGAAAACGGTATTGACAAAGAACAACTGAAGCTGTTTTGGGAAGACATGATCAAGAAAGACCTTGATTGTCGTCTTCAGATTTTCTTCGACATGTAATATACTTAATCTTATATGTTTCCATATATTCCATATATATCCAAATGCGGTTAATTAATTTAACCATTGCGGTTGTGGTTGTTGTTTAGGTGTGACAAGAATGGAGATGGTAAGCTCACGGAAGAGGAAGTGAAAGAAGTCATAGTCTTGAGCGCCTCCGCGAACCGCCTTGGGAATTTGAAAAAGAACGCTGCGGCTTATGCGTCTTTGATCATGGAAGAACTCGACCCTGATCACAAGGGATACATAGAGGTTCACTTTCTCTTTTTATTTTTATATCCAGATAAATATATATAGAGTTATGTTCTGAACATTTCATTGTTTGTGTCGATCAGATGTGGCAGTTAGAAATACTATTAACAGGAATGGTGACAAATGCTGATGCTGATAAGATGAAGAAATCGCAAACTCTGACACGCGCGATGATCCCAGAGCGGTACA
>NC_025702.1:16805020-16841816 GCF_000633955.1 Camelina sativa
CCACACGGCACTTCACATCTTCTGTAACTACCCTAGGTTAAGCTCGTGCTCCTACGACGTGTTCTTGACGTACGCGGGATCTGCCTTGGGAAATACGCAACCGAGTTATCTAGGTTTAATGACGACTTCAGTGTCGATCACGGGAGTTTTAATGATTTTCTTCATGGGATTCTCATTTACGCTAGCGATGCATTACTTTAGAAGGAACATAGTGAAATTGCCTAAACCGTTTAGCGTTCTTGCTGGTTTTAATGCGTTTTGGTATGCTCATCATTTGTTGGTTCTTGCTTATGTTTTTCTCATCATCCATGGTTACATCCTTATCATCGAGAAGCCTTGGTACCAAAAGACGGTAATTACGTTCGATTATATATATATATATATGTATTTAATTTTAACATAATAAATTTCTGCATTTTAATTTTAACTTTTTTGGGGTAAATTGTATTATAATGTAGACATGGATGTATGTGGCCGTACCGATGCTGTTCTACGCGAGTGAGAGGCTTTTCTCACGTCTCCTACAAGAACACAGCCACCGTGTCAACGTTATTAAGGTAACAAACAAAAGGCTATATAAATATGTTGCATTGATTTTATATAAATTAATCACCAGGTCATCCAATTAGAATTTTGCACCTACGATTTATATATAAATTATATTATCGAGTATTTCTGTATATATATATATATATATATTAATTTGTTATATATATATATTAATTTGTTTGTACATGTTTTTTTTTTCCTTTCATCACAGGCTATTGTATATTCGGGCAACGTTCTTGCACTTTACGTGACCAAACCTCCCGGGTTCAAATACAAAAGTGGCATGTACATGTTTGTCAAGTGTCCTGACCTGTCAAAGTTTGAATGGTATTCTAATTAATAATTGAGTAAAAATAACTTAACTGATTGGTTTTTTTAAGGTAAACTAAATAATGATATTCAAATTATCTCCCTTATTATTTAGGCATCCATTCTCCATCACTTCCGCACCAGGGGATGATTATCTAAGTGTTCACATAAGAGCCTTAGGAGATTGGACTACTGAACTTAGGAGCAGATTTGCAAAGGTAACTTTTGTCACTCTTTTTTTGTTTAGTTAGAAAATATTTTATATATAGCTGCAATATTTTAGTTTTATGTTAAATTTTAATTTTAAGTGTAAACTGTTTAATTTTCATTATAGACATGCGAACCACCCACTCAACCAGCAGCTAAACCTAAACCAAACAGTCTTATGAGGATGGAAACAAGAGCAGCGGGTGTGAATCCTCACATTGAAGAATCACAAGTCTTGTAAGTGAATACTAAACAATAATCACCAATTAAATGCTTATTATTTTGCAAGAAGATGAGTATATATGTTCACATAACCACCAGTGTTTTAAAATTCGAACTGATTACTGCCAGAAAAACAAAATAAAAGGTTGATCTGATCGGGTCATCTTTTGTATCAGATTCCCTAAAATTTTCATCAAAGGACCGTATGGAGCTCCCGCGCAAAACTATCAAAAGTTCGACATCCTCTTACTAGTTGGACTAGGGATTGGGGCAACTCCATTCATTAGCATTTTGAAAGACATGTTAAACCATCTAAAACCTGGGATTCCCAAAAGTGTAAGTTGTATAAACTTTTTTGTTCATAAATTTATAAGAGTTTGAATATAAAGGAAGATAATTTATGTGAGGTCTACTTTTTTTGACATTGGAACATCAGGGGCAAAAGTACGAAGAAAGTGTAGGAGGAGCAAGTGTAGGAGGTGATAGTGTTAGTGGTGGAGGAGGCAAAAAGTTTCCACAAAGAGCATATTTTTTTTGGGTGACAAGAGAACAAGCTTCCTTTGATTGGTTCAAGGGAGTTATGGATGACATTGCCGAATATGATAAAACCGTACGTTTATTGATTCATTTTACTATTATTATACTTTTTTTTCCATAATGGCGTTTTTCTATTGCTACAACAAAATAATATTTTTAACAGATTTTTATATAATATTTTTATTTTTGGCAGCATGTGATAGAAATGCATAACTACTTAACAAGCATGTACGAAGCGGGAGATGCAAGATCTGCCTTGATTGCAATGGTTCAGAAACTTCAACATGCCAAGAACGGTGTTGATATCGTCTCTGAAAGCCGAGTAAGTTCTCATGCTTTTTTATCTAAATACTAAACAATTATATGAGTTGTCCACTATAGATCTCAGTTGAAGAAAACAGAAAATTGTTATGACTCACAAGAAATTGTCATTAATGACATTCCGTTAACGTTTAGCACTCATTAAGGAGTTACAAGTACATCTCAATTATATAATTAATCAATCTTAATTACCCCAAAATAAATCAGATACGAACACATTTCGCAAGACCTAATTGGAGGAAAGTTTTTTCTGAATTGTCAAGCAAACACGAAGCTTGTCGAATAGGTATTACTATCTTAATTAGTTATTATCAATTTCTTTTTTGTTTAATCTCTATGAACATTCTTACTTCAAGTATTTGATTTATAATATCAATAATTCTTAACATATGTATTTTTCAGGTGTATTTTACTGCGGAAGCCCAACACTGGTCCGACCACTTCGAGAACTTTGTCAGGAGTTTAGTCTCGAGTCATCCACTCGTTTTACTTTCCACAAGGAAAACTTCTAACAAAATAATCTTGAAAAAACAGATTTTGCTTATCCTCAATCAAATTGGGAGTAAATTAAAGACCATATATGCAGGATGTAATTAGTTGGTGAGAAATGTAAAGTAATTAACGAAGTGAAAAAATGTATAGTAACATTTTAATTAAGAAAATCTTAAGTATTGTTTATTTTGATCCATTTGCTTTGACAGAGTTTAAGTATATATATTTTTGTGATGAAAATATTTGCTGCAATTGTTTAGAACAATTTATATATAAATTTTTGTGAACTTGTGATTGTTATTTTTTTCTGTCAATATATATATATTTGTTAAAAGGCATTTTGTCAAAATATTTGAAATTGAGAAAACGTCACAAATTAATGCAAAAGCACTTTTATGCATTTTAGCAATTTTAAATTTGGTTTTCTAGATTATTTCTCCTAAATCAGATAAGTGTATGGTTGATAATTAGAAAACTTGCTTAATCAGAATATGGATGATCGATTTTATCCTTCTTTTAAATTTTTGATACTTTAAACTGGAAAATGAATTTATAAATTGCAAGTTTACTACTATAATATGTATCTATAAAAGTATATATATTTTGGGTTTTGACTTGTAGCTTTCTCAAGTTTAGAACTATATATATATATACATTTAAATGAAACCTGTGGCAGATCCTCAAAACGTAGATAATCATCTTTCAAGCACAAAATTCTGAATTTGATACTAATTATGACATCCTTAACAGTTAAAACACTATCAAAATGGAGTGTTAGCCAAAATTTTCTAATGAAAGTGGAGTAGAGTAGGTAATATATGATAACGAAGTGTACAAAAGAGTCTAACTTGTTAAGCAATTGTTAGTTTTGGACCTTTCGTACGCATGGATAAATCATGGAACTTTCCACATTATTGATACTTTTTTCATATAAAATGGATTCTATACGATTTTTACAAAGTTTTTTTGTTTGTTTATTTTAGTTAAAGGATTTTACAAAGATTTATTAAATTAGATAAATGATAATATTTTGTGAAAATTGCATTACTTGAAACAAAAAAAATTCCGTCTTGCGTAGAACTAATCATATAACATATATTCTTGTTAATTAAAGTAGTCAGGGTTTAATTCACCTCGAGCAAGCAAAACGTACAATATTGATGAAGACGTATTTAAATAATTGGTATACTATTCCTAAGGGAATACTTTTCTCTTATGAAGCAAATTGTGTAAGAAATATATTTTCTTTAGGTGTACTTATACTCTGTTTTTTCTTTTTGACGTTATTAAAGATTGGCTAATCTTTGGCACTTAAGGTAAAGCATCTTAATAATCATCATTGATCATTTCTATTCAAAGGTTAATCAAAAAGAAAGTTGATTATTTTTATACATATGGCTTAGTGATATAATTGTGCTAGTAAGATTTTTTTTTAGGTTTTGGTTGCTCCTAATTATTGTGGATAGACACAATACAAGATTACTTTTCACTCTTATATAAGATATCTATTCTTAGAGAAAACTATTTTTTTTTTTCCTAACAGATTATAACCCTAATTAAGATTTTCAACATCAATTTATACATTTTACAGAACAGAAAAGAAAAAATGTTATATAATCTATATAGGACATACATTTGTGCATGTATAAACATTACGAATATGTATATAATAAGTTAATAAGAATGAGCGTGTGGCTGAGTAATTACAGTTATCATATGGACACATCACACATGCATATATCTTTTTACGTACGTCGAACTCTTTAAGTTTCTAGAGAATTTTTTGAATTATCACCATCTTTATATATTCACCTAAAAGGTGGCTAGTAACTGTCCGCTCAAATATGTACATATATATTCGTATAGGATACGTTCTATATATGTATACATACGTGCATACATTATACTATATATTTTGTTGGAGCCTTAATCAGAAATCAAGGGTTGGTGTAACCACAATATATATGTGAAAACAATAATAAGAAGAAACATGTATTGAAACTTCTTCCAATCTAATTAATCTCTCTTCACATACCAATTAAGTATTCACGTGTATATTCGTACGCGTATGTATAAAGTATAAAGAATACACTTCTACGCGTATATGTAGTAGATCAATAATTTAAACTTTAATTAAATGGTAAGTTTAAAGTATTTAGATTGTTTCTCTAAATTAGAGTTCTTTGAATTGGTCTAAGGCCTAAATATGTAAAAGTTCATCATATATGTTTTTAGTTTAATGTAATAGATAGATTAGTATCGAAGCCGTTATAAGAGATATCAGAATTTCGTTTTCAAATAATATGGGAGATAATTAATTTCCCGGAATTAACCTGTTAATTCTAAATATAGCTCTCGTGTCACATGCCTAGTCTAGTTAAAACTTAAAATGAATATCTATAACTAAATTTACTGTTTTTATGATATTGATTGTGAGTTACCAACTAAAATATTGTTAAAGACATAATTGTAGAAAAAACCACGAATGGTTTGAAGTTTGAACTACATACTAATGATGTAAACTTGTGTTTCATCATTATGTCCGATTATTTTCATTCAACTATTAATATCCAATTTCAACATTTCTTTATCGTCTTTCTCTAGAAAAAAAAAATTATATATATATATATATATATATATATATATATTTAATTACTGACTTCTCTCATATGCAGGGGGATAAGGGATAAGTTGATACGTACTTGTTAGCAAACTGTCTAGATCATATTTTGATTGTATTTCGACTGTACATTTCTCAAATTTAAAAATTTGAAAGAAGAGAAGCAGAAAGATTACAAATATACATTATATATATATATATATTTGTATTTATTTTTTGTTAAATATACACATAATGAATTATATACACTTGTTGATTATAATCATAATTAATTTTTTTTTTTAATCCGTTCAAAAAATAAGAATAAGTTATGTAAATAATTTAGGGGTGGGCATTTAAACCAAACTGAACCAAACGAAGCCGAATCAACTGAACTCAAACCGATCCAAACCAAACTCAATCATACACTTTAACCATTCAATTATGTTTATTCTCAACCTAAATGGTTTGGTTCGGTTTGGTTTAAAACTGAAGCGAACCAATAATCCAATGTGTTAAATAATTAAATAATAATTTTATTAAAATTATGTGATCTTACCGGTTACCACTCTCATTTGGTTTCTACTTTCTATTTTACTTTATTTTAACTTTTATAATAAAATTAACTAAATATAAATATAGAATTATTATATTTGATATTAGGTATTCAATTTTAATTTTCTAACTTTTCTAATTTATTTGATTAATTAACATAATTATAAAACCATAATCAATTTTATTTTGTTACATTAACTGATTTTTAAACCAAATCAAACCAAACATAAACCGACCTGAACGCAAACCAAACCAAACTAACTTTGGTTAGAGTTTTATCAAAACCGAATAAACCGAACCCAACCAAACTCGAACTTAAACCGAAATGCCCACCATAGTAAATATGTATGTAAGTATAGAGAGACATGTATATATAAGTGGCATGCCTTTGAGGATACGAACATAAAAGGGAGTTAGGTCACTTGCTTGGGAAATACAATAGCCAACTTTAATTTGTGGTTTCCTCAACAATGTTCTTATAAAAAAAATGGAAAATCCTTCATGGATTTTGATATCTAACCCTAATCGTGACCTTTGATAGCTACAATCTCCCTCTCCTTGCTTATTCCCCAAGCAATTTGAGCTTACGAATATTTTGACTTAACTCCACCTCGGTTAATCTCCTTTAGTAGTTAGTTCCCCCACCTACAAATAACATAAATTAATAAACAAACAGATGAAGTACTTATCACTTATAACATGCTTATGAACTGATGAAATGTATTTACTAAAATTTAACCGCTAACCACAAAAGTTACCCTTCCAAAAGAACCCAGTATTGCTAAAATTTTGTCAAATAAAACTTAGCCAAGGATCAAATCAAACGATAGTTCTAAACTGCCACATCTGGTCCAAGTTAAAATTTGAAGTCTGATATACTCAATGCTGTCAAAGATGCAGCACAGGTAGAGGAACTGTCATATCTGAGAAACTCAAATTGGCAATTTTACATTTCATATCTAGAATCTACGCCATAGTATTGAGAAGGAAACAATAGTTTTTGAGGAATTGAAGAGGGTCAAAGAGTTTGACTTATCTTTGACACCACTCATACATTAGCTGTTCATATAATCTAACAACTAGTCCATATCAAGTTCTTCTGATTACAGGGAGTATTTCTCTACCAATTATCTTTTTGTTTTTTCTTAAACATTTACTAATTGTTTTTTTCTAGCTTTCCTGCTCAAGCAAACACCTAACTCTCCCTTCCTATATATACACTAAAGGTTGAAACAATGAATCCACAATCTACAGCAAAACATAAACAAATAACCGAGGCAGAGTATTCAGTAAACTTACCTGCTCTAATCAAAGCCTCGGGGTCCAAGCTCACTCAAATGGCGTTTCAGCTTCTCTTAGCTATTTTCTCTTTTGTTCTTCTTCTTCCTCAACCTGCATTTGGGATTACAAGGCATTATACGCTGGAAGTATGTGAAGATTGTTTCCTCTGTTTATTAGTTTAAAAGGGGATCCAAATAATATTTGAATGTTTTGTTTTCGCAGATCAAAATGCAGAATGTGACACGTCTTTGCCACACAAAGAGCCTTGTTTCTGTAAACGGGCAGTTTCCCGGACCTAAGCTTATTGCTAGAGAAGGTGACCAGCTTCTGATCAAAGTCGTTAATCAAGTGCCAAACAACATCTCTATCCACTGGTAAATAATCTTGAAACCACTTGTAGCATTATTAAGAGTATGTTTGATTACTGATAGCTGGCTTTAATTCGTGAAAAATCTCAGGCATGGGATCCGGCAACTACGGAGTGGTTGGGCTGATGGACCAGCCTATATAACCCAATGTCCTATTCAGACAGGACAAAGCTATGTCTACAACTATACCATTGTTGGTCAAAGAGGCACCCTGTTTTACCATGCTCACATTTCATGGCTTAGAGCAACAGTCTATGGTCCACTTATCATCCTTCCCAAACGCGGAGTTCCTTACCCTTTTGCTAAACCTCACAAAGAAGTTCCCATGATCTTTGGTAAGGATGATGAAGACTAGAAACAGACAGAGACTATGATGAGAGCTAAAAAACATAATAACTGATCTTTATGGTTAAATTGCAGGGGAGTGGTTCAACGCAGACCCTGAGGCAATCATTCGCCAAGCAACACAAACAGGAGGTGGTCCCAATGTCTCTGATGCTTACACGATCAACGGACTTCCTGGTCCATTATACAACTGCTCTGCCAAAGGTAATAATTGATTCCTACATCTAATTATGGTTTAATAATATATGACCCATTAATCTAAGTAACGAATGATGTAACAGATACATTCAGACTGAGAGTGAAGCCAGGAAAAACATACCTTCTCAGGCTAATCAATGCTGCACTTAATGATGAGCTCTTTTTCAGCATCGCAAATCACACTGTTACGGTTGTTGAAGCTGATGCCATCTATGTTAAACCATTTGAGACGGATACCATCTTAATTGCTCCTGGCCAGACCACAAACGTCCTGCTAAAGACTAAACCTAGTTATCCGAGTGCCTCCTTCTTCATGAGTGCACGACCATACGTCACAGGTCAAGGAACTTTCGATAACTCTACAGTTGCAGGAATCTTAGAATATGAACCATCTAAACAGACCAAAGATGCTCACTCAAGGACCAATATCAAGAATCACCAAGTCTTCAAACCGACACTTCCTGCTCTTAACGATACAAATTTTGCTACTAAGTTCAGTAATAAGCTACGCAGTCTGAACAGCAAAAACTTCCCAGCAAATGTGCCTCTGAATGTTGATCGAAAATTCTTCTTCACAGTAGGATTGGGAACAAACCCGTGCAATCATAAGAATAACCAGACATGCCAGGGTCCTACTAACACCACAATGTTTGCTGCCTCAATCAGTAACATTTCCTTCACAATGCCAACAAAAGCTCTCCTTCAATCTCACTATTCTGGCCAATCTCATGGAGTGTATTCCCCCAAATTCCCATGGAGTCCCATTGTTCCGTTTAACTACACAGGCACTCCACCTAACAATACCATGGTTAGCAACGGGACAAACTTGATGGTTCTACCTTACAACACCAGTGTGGAGTTGGTGATGCAAGACACTAGCATTCTTGGTGCTGAAAGCCATCCACTTCACCTTCATGGGTTCAACTTCTTCGTCGTTGGCCAAGGCTTTGGGAATTTCGACCCAAACAAGGATCCTAAAAACTTCAACCTTGTTGACCCAATAGAGCGGAACACAATTGGTGTGCCATCTGGTGGATGGGCTGCTATTCGATTCCTTGCAGATAACCCAGGTAAGAAAAACAATAATAAACCAAAGAAACACAGCTTTACATTATCTTAGATGAATAATAATAACCAAGTTTACAAAATGATTCGCAGGAGTGTGGTTCATGCACTGTCACTTGGAAGTACATACCAGTTGGGGTCTGAGGATGGCTTGGCTTGTTCTTGATGGAGATAAGCCAGATCAGAAACTTCTTCCTCCTCCTGCAGACTTGCCCAAATGCTGAGAATTCTTGCTTCATGATTCAAGTCATTTTCCTTTTTGTTTCTTGTCTCTTCTTTCTTACAAGCTTCGTGGATTTTTTTCGTTTTTTTTCCCGGCCATTTATCGGTTTGACATGAGGTCAATTCCTGTTCAATAATTTGACATGAGGTCAATTTCTTTACAATTATTTCCTGTTGCACAGCTCTGTTTTCTGTAAGTGTAGATCTATGTAAACCCCAAATTAATATATTTACACACAATCTAATTTGCATTTATTGACCTTACCTTCGATTGTTTATCACAATCTCTGTAGCAATTAACTGTTGAAGATATACACAAAATCGTTTGAATCAGATGGTTCATGTAAACAATGATGCAACATCCACATATGACAATGTACACATTGTATATACATATATATGATGATATTTGTGTCATTTAAGGTTCCACAAAACTCAATTGTTTGCATGAAAGCCGTGCAGAAATGTATGGCTCTACATTCGAAACGGTTATGTACATTTATCCCAAGTTTCCTAGTCTAATTATCTATCAAAAGATCTTAGGAGTAGCAAAAAGTCTAACTGAAACTCTCAAGAACCATAATAGCATGTAAGATTGATTAGATACCTGATGATCGAGGATTATCTGTACTTGCACAAGTTTAGTTGAACAGGAAGTAGAAATCCTTCTTCCTTCACACAGAAAACTTCACTGCATAGCAATTGTGCAGACTTCCTACACTTTCAAGCACCAGACTTTCAAGTGCATAAACAATATCGAGTTTTACATATAGCATTTCTAGTTGATTTCACAACTTGAATAAGTAACGAATTAACAACTCATCTCTCTAAGATCGAAAACTTTGCATTAAAACATCTTCCAAATATAGTCAGGGATATAAGAGGGTAGTAGCATCACACTACCAAAACACAAAAACTTGAATGCAGACAACATAAACTAACAAGAGAAATCCAAAAATCAAAATCTTTCTCAATCTTAATTGTCACCAAGTAACATCTTCAACTACACTTGAACCAAAATTTGAAAGATTTGCTGTTAATTTGCAATACAAAATTTTCCCCAACCTTGAGCTAAAAAACCCAAATAAACAAACTTTAACCATCAATTTCTTACAATTTCCTCTTTTTCTTGCTCTTCCTCTCCTCTGAGCCCATCTCGTCATCACTCTTCCTCTTTTTTTTGCTCTTTCTCTCCTCTGAAGCCATCTCTTCCTCACTCTTCATCATCTTCTTCTTCTTCTTCTTCTTCTTCTTCTTCTTCTTCTTCTCCTTCTTTCTCTCTTTGCTTATGTCCTCGTCTTCCAACTTATCCTTCACCTCCTCATCAATAACATCTTCGTCTTTGTTCTTCTTCTTCTTTCTCTCTTTTCTATCTTCGCTCATTTCCTCGGCTTCCAACTTTTCCTCCACCTTCTCAGCAATAACATCTACGTCTTTGTTCTTCTTATTCTTCTTCTTTTCCTTCTTTCTCTCTTTTCTATCTTCGCTCATTTCCTCTTCTTCCAACTGATCCTCCACCTTCTCAACAATAACATCTTCCTCTCTGTTCTTCTTATTCTTCTTCTTCTTCTTCTTCTCCTTTTCCCTTCCGTAAACTGATTCCTCACTCATACCTTCACTCTTCCGGTCACGACCCTCCCCACCATCGATTTCTTCGGTAACATTCTGCTCACTCCTCGCCTCGGAGCTTGGCTTCGTCTCCTTCGATCTAATCTCCCTGTGGAAACTCTTTAATTCGGTGAAGGCAGCAGAAGCTCGTTGGAGGTACGCTCTAACGTCTTGAGAGGCTCCATTATCAGAAGAAGTGAACCTAGAGAGAAGCGTAGCTGCTTTGGAGAGTGAGATTGGTTCAGCACTAATAACTCTTCCGGTGACGGTCTTCATCGCAACAAAAAAAAGCTCGAAGATCGCCGCGCCTCTCTCTCTGCACAAATTAGGGTAATTTATGTTTAGTACTTGCGAAATATACACGAATCAAAAACCAAAATCACAAAAATACCCTCATTTTTTATAAAATCTTGTTTTTGCCCTTTTTTGGTGGAGCTGAACATGTAATAGATATATATTAAACAGTCGCGACATCATCAATGTTTAGAATAAATACCTTGGTGGTTGAGAGCCTTAGGTCAGAAACTTCAAGGTCGCAGGTTCGAAGCTGCAACTTAGGATTTTTTTTTGTTTTGTTTTTCCTCTCGTTTGTTGAATCCTCCTCCATCTTTTTTGCTCGCCAGCCGTTCTGTATCTCCCGCCTGTTACTAATCTCTGCTGCTTCTCCTGAAACCCTAAACCCACCTTCGCCTTTCTCGCCGTAAGTTGATTTTTTTCTTTATCCGATTGATCCCGAGTTTGCTTCTTCCTCTCTGACATCGATTCGAACTTATTCGGGGTTTTTTTTTTTTTTTTTTGTTGTGTTTTGTTTCATCCTGTGTATAAAGTTTGAAGCTTTTTGATTGGGAGAGATGGAGACGAAGATGGAGATTGAATTCACTAAGAAGCCCTACATTGAAGATGTTGGTGCTCTTAAAATGTATGTTCTTTTCACTATTTCTCCTCAAGTTTAACTTTTTCGTTGATATAAATTTCCCCAAGTACGCTCCTTTTTAGCAGCTCTGGTTCATACATACTCAATGTGCCTTAAACTCGTTTCTTTTGCTAACTTGGTTTAAAGCTCATGAATTTTTTTGATTTGGGTGTCTGAGTTCTTATGTCAGATAGAGATGATTGTTTACAGTTTCTTAGCTTATGATGATCTTACTTTGATACAATTGAATAGGGCTTGTCTTTGAGTGTTGTTCATGAATGTCTGATTTGATTTATGGTTTGAGATTTTTTTTTTCTTTCAATCTTGTTTGTCAGTTTTTGTTGTTTGTTCTTGCTGGGATTTTGACATTACTATTATCTCTGCAGAAAAAGCATCAACTTCTCTATGCTTTCGGATCTTGAGGTCATGAAAGCCGCTGAAGTTCAGGTCTGGAATAATGGTCACTACGCTCCCAATGGTAAACCCCATGAAGGCGGCTTGTTGGATCCTCGAATGGTATCCGATTTTCCTATATATATCCTTTGGTTTAACTTCTTATGCATATAGCCATGGCAAATTTTATGTCATGTCTTTGTCTCCTCCAGTTATTTGCATCAGTGTATGTAATTCTAAACATTCACTTGCATAAAGACTATCGCTAAATGGTTTGTTCATTATGATTGTGCAGGGTCCTCCAACCAAAAGGTCTATATGCGCAACTTGTGAGGGGAACTTCCAAAATTGTCCCGGACACTACGGATATCTGAAGCTTGACCTCCCAGTTTACAACATTGGATACTTCAATTTTATCCTTGACATACTGAAGTGCATTTGTAAGGTAACAGAGTTAGCCGATTATATATCTCTCTAGTTTCTGTTCTCGACCCTTTTACATTTGTTGAATGGAAACAGTGCAGAAAAGTACAGCATAAAAAATTTATTTATAGGGAAGATGCCTTTCGAAATGTAGACAATACCTAATTTGCATAGCAAAACTGGCTGGTTATTTTAATGTCTTTGTAGCATCAACAGTAGTTCACAAATATTGTTTTCTTTTCCTTTCTTTTCCCGCAGCGCTGTTCGAACATGCTTTTGGACGAGAAATTGTATGAAGATCACTTGAGGAAGATGCGGAGTCCCAAAATGGAGCCATTGAAGAAAACTGAATTGGCGAAAGCGGTTGTCAAGAAGTGCAGTACGATGGCAAGCCAAAGAGTTATAACTTGCAAAAAATGTGGCTACCAGAATGGTATATTTTTGAACTATTTTTTGGCTGAAACTATTTAGATTCAATAATGCTTTTTCGAAGATTTTGATTTAATAACCTTGATTTCTTTTCTCATTCTTCATATGTTTTATCTTAGATGCAAAGTTTAGCTTGTAGAACATTTTTGGAATTCTAATATCCAATGCAAAAATCCTATAACTTTTGTTATTGGTTAATCTCAAATTATGTTATATTCTAATCTATGCTATGTTCTTGAAAGTGCTTCTTCCTCCCCAGTTCAATTATATAATTTGGTTATAATGATTATTTGTTGATTATTTCAGGTATGGTGAAAAAGATTCCAGCCCAGATGGGTTTTATAGGTATCAGTCATGACCGGTCTAAAATTCATGGTGGAGAGGTTGATGAATTTAAAGCTGCAATATCCCACACAAAGGAGTCTAGTCAAGGAATAAATCCTCTTACCTATGTTCTTGATCCTAACGTGGTGCTTGGGCTTTTTAAAGGAATGAGTGACAAGGTATATTTGAGTTTATATCTATAATGCACATGTTTTTCTACATAGTTTCCTGCGGTGTGTTCTTTTGCTCTCAGAATATATGCATTAGTATAAAGAGAATTTTCTTATTTACAAATAATTCAGTCATGCTGATTCATTTTTTTTTGTTTCCTTTTTCTTTCTGGAATTGATTACAGGACTGTGAACTTCTTTATATTGCCCACAGACCTGAGAATCTTATCATAACGTGCATGCTTGTGCCACCTTTATCAATCCGACCGTCTGTTATGATTGATGGCACAAAAAGGTTAGCTATTGTTTTGTTTATCTTTTATATGTCAATTATACTTTCTACTGCTGATTTTCTTGAAAGAACGTGTTTTCTTGCTGCAGTAATGAAAATGACTTATCATCGCAATTAAAGCAAATCATTCAAGACAATGCTTCTCTTCATAGAATTTTGAGTCAACCTACCACATCGACCAAAAACATGGTACGATCGAGTTATTTATTGCATCCTTGCATCCCTGTCATATTTTGTGTATTTATGCATTCTGTACTGTTAAGTTTGTCTCTGTTTTTGTTAGATCTCACTTCGAAATGATTTCTTGGTTTACGTTTTTATTCATTTTTCTTTTATTACTATTTCTTGTTAGATTATTTTCTTCTTACTTACTTTTGAGGATTTCCTTTTAGCAAGTGTGGGATACAGTACAAAGCGAGGTTGCAAAATTCATTAACAGTGAAGTCCGTGGTGTTCAAAGTCAGCCAGAGAGAAAACAACTGAGTGGAATTCTTCAGCGTCTCAAAGGAAAACAGGGACGTTTCCGTGCAAATTTGTCAGGAAAGCGTGTCGAGTTCACTGGTAGAACTGTTATTTCACCTGATCCCAATTTGAAAATTACAGAGGTATCTTACCATAAAATGGTTTTAAACTTTTGCTTTTTGTTATTTATATTTTTGGTGTAACTTATCACAAAGGTAACTAAACTTTCCAGGTAGGAATTCCCATCCTTATGGCTCGGATCTTAACTTTTCCTGAATGTGTTTCCCGTCATAATATTGAGAAGTTGAGACAATGTGTCCGTAATGGCCCGAATAAATACCCTGGTGCCAGAAATGTCAGATATCCGGATGGTTCTTCAAGGTAATGTTGTGTGCTAGTTTTGTTACTTCTTGGTTGATGCATACTATTTAAGGGGAGGAAACTGATCTTGATGAGTTAATAAATCTAGATAGCTAGTTACAGTTGAAATGATCTTCAGTTTCAGTAAAATTATGTGAAATTGTAATTATATGTTGACTCGTATATAGGTTTTGTTCATGGTATAGACACACCCAAACAGGAAAAGTACATAGGTAGAAATGAAAATGTGCAAGTAACAACTTTTCCTCTTAATGAAGCCAAGTCAAACCTTTGGGATTTGTTTCAAGAAAATAGTAAACACTATTACTGAACTGAAGTTATCTGATACCACTGAAGGACTGCATGCTCCTCATAGGGTCATTTGCATGTTTTTGGGTGCTTGTCCATCATATGGGGGCATTAACACAATTCATTTCAGGACTTTGGTTGGTGATTATCGTAAGCGTATTGCTGATGAACTGACCATTGGATGCATAGTTGACCGCCATTTGCAAGATGGGGATGTTGTTCTTTTTAACAGGCAACCGAGTCTGCATCGGATGTCTATTATGTGTCACAGGGTCAGTACTGATTTAGAATGCTTAGTCATAATTTCTCTTGCCCTCATAGTAATCCTAAGTTCCTAATTTTACATTTGTTGTTCTGTAGGCAAGAATAATGCCTTGGAGAACGTTGAGGTTCAATGAATCGGTTTGTAACCCATATAATGCTGATTTTGATGGTGATGAGATGAACATGCACGTACCACAAACAGAGGAGGCTCGGACAGAGGCTATTACATTGATGGGGGTACTTGCTCTTTTACTTAGCATCATATGAAGTTTCTTGGGAATAGTCAATTATACGTTGGCTACGTTTAACGCTCTCTATGCTCATATTCATGCACACATACATACTAAGTACCAGATGATGATGAGATGGAGTCTTGCTTAACAAATTCCACCAATGTTTTTCAACTAAATCAACTGAACCTTTAGGCTTTCCTAAGAAATTTAGATTCTTTAGTTGAGGAAATGCTGAGATTAAAAATGTTTGAAAAACTTCATTGATATAACTGTTGAGTGTTGACAGGAATAATTATCTGGGTGATAATTTCCCTTCTGGATGATTGTTTACTTCTCCCTTGATTGGTCTCAGGTACAAAACAATTTATGCACCCCAAAAAACGGAGAAATTTTAGTAGCATCAACGCAGGATTTTTTGACATCTTCCTTTTTGATAACGAGAAAGGACACGTTTTATGACCGTGCAGCCTTTTCACTTATATGTTCTTACATGGGAGATGGCATGGATGCCATTGATTTGCCCACACCTTCAATCCTTAAGGTATGAGGCTTCTGCACGTTTTCACCTCTATAGTTTATCACAACTGACTTGAGAGTGTTAGATAGCTACAGCTTGTTCTGTTGGTATCAATTATCTTATATCTTTTTTTCTGTGCTTGTTTAATTTCTCATTATCTATTTGCTGTCCTACTTCTTCTGGTAATCCTTCGTCATGGATTCTGAAATTGAGCGATAATTTTTCTCATTTTTTTCATTGAGAGATAATAGTTCTTATCTCAGCTTAGCTTTCTTTTGCTGGATGCTCAAGGTTATAGACATAATTTGTGGCTATCTTTCTGCTTTCCCATAATGTTAAAAGACCTTTTCCATATCACGTGTGTAGAAACTGCTCCAGTTCCAATTACTGATCAACCTGGATTTTGCATGACATTCTACATTGTTGTCTTTAGTTTAATTGATGGGCTCAAATTCTGTTAGTTATTGATATTTAATATGTGTGGTCAAATAAGTTGTGGACACTGGTAATTCTTCTGCCTTTTTAGCATTTTTTTCGTTCTATTAAAGTTCTTATCCAGATGCTATTTTTGATGCAGCCAATAGAGCTGTGGACTGGTAAACAGGTTTTTAGTATTTTGCTGCGTCCAAATGCAAGTGTTAGAGTCTACGTAACTCTAAATGTGAAAGAGAAGAACTTCAAAAAGGGAAAGCGTGGTTTCGATGAAACAATGTGCGCAAATGATGGATGGGTTTATTTTCGAAATAGTGAGCTAATATCAGGACAACTGGGGAAGGCTACGTTGGGTAAGTCCAAGATGGAATGCAATATGTAGCAAATGGCATCAGATAGCTGTTCATTCTGGATTTTTTTTCCTATATTTTGAGCACTTGATATTTTTTTCTAGGGAATGGAAACAAGGATGGATTATATTCTATTCTTCTAAGAGATTACAACTCCCATGCTGCTGCAGTCTGCATGAATCGGCTAGCAAAATTGAGGTGAGTTCATGCATTTGGGATTGTTTTATCTCCTCTGACTAATTTTTCCTTGATCTCGCTGCAACGCTTCAATCTTTGTGTTGCTCATTCATTTTTCTGCTTCATCTCTATAATAATTTTAAAAGTTCACAAAATTTCTCTGTTCTTGCTTTGTATGTGCTCTGTTTTCTGTGACCTTTCTCTACTATCTGCCATTGCTGCATCAAGGCATCGAGTGAAGGAATAGTTTCTTGTCTAATTGGTAGCTCTTTATCTTGTTTGATGCAGTGCTCGGTGGATTGGAATCCATGGATTCTCCATTGGAATCGATGACGTTCAACCTGGTGCAGAGTTGAATAATAAAAGAAAAAACACAATCCAGAAAGGATATACCGATTGCCAGAGCATAATTGAGGATTTTAATCGAGGAAATTTGCAACTTAAAGCTGGTCTAGATGGTGCAAAATCATTAGAAGCTGACATAACAGGGATTCTCAATACAATTCGAGAAGACACTGGGAAGGTGAATAACGTAGCTTATGTTTCCAGTTAGTAAATTCAATACGAATGTGATTTAATTTACTAAGATAGATGTATGGGCTAAGGTGACGCTTTGATTTGGAGTTAATATTAATTATATGCATTCTAGTTCTATTAGTTTCTTGTTCCAAAGGTAAGTTATAAAAAATCTATATTGAAGGAATATCTTTGACTGTTTATCTACTTTAATCAAACGACAATGAATCCAGAGCCTGGTTACCTACCAAAATACTAATGCTTCATCTTGTTATTATATTTGTGATATACAGGCCTGTATGAACGGGTTACATTGGAGAAACAGTCCCTTGATCATGTCACAATGTGGTTCCAAAGGATCTCCTATCAATATCAGTCAGATGGTCGCATGTGTTGGTCAGCAGACAGTTAATGGTCACCGTGCTCCTGATGGATTTATAGATCGAAGTCTTCCTCATTTCCCTAGGATGTCCAAATCACCTGCAGTAAGTAACAGCTTGCCAACCACTCTTTCCCGATTGACTGATTTATTTTTGTATGAAGATGATCTGTTAAGTTTTTGTTCTATTTTCATCTCTCTTGCGTTGCATTTACTCCTCTCTTTTTTAACCCCTGTGAGCAATCTTTAACATAATGGATGCTTCTAGCGCTCCTAATTACCAGAAATGTTTTCGAAATTTTCTTAAGCTATTCGTTGGAGGTGTCCTGAACAAGTAGAACCAATTCTCGCCAGTGAATAATTTGTAGTAGGCTTCTTGGGATGGGAACCTGATTACACTATTTTACCGGTGTGTATTTACTGCTTTGAGAGCTAGGACCTGATCTCATGTCTTCTTGGCATCGCAGGCTAAAGGTTTTGTTGCTAATTCGTTCTACAGTGGTCTTACTGCCACAGAATTTTTCTTTCACACTATGGGTGGACGAGAAGGTCTAGTTGATACAGCGGTATGCATAAATCCTTCTCTTTTTTTTTTTTCCATTCAGGTCTGTAATATATGAAAAGTTGTTCATTGAAAGACAGCCATGATGGTCTGAGGGTGAGTGTTTTAACATCTGGAATGAAGATGGTCTTCACCTTTTTGTAACTAAACTCTTGTCTATTGCAGGTGAAAACTGCCAGTACAGGTTACATGTCCCGTAGACTGATGAAAGCCTTGGAGGATCTATTAGTCCATTATGATAACACAGTGCGAAATTCCAGCGGATGTATACTTCAATTTACTTATGGGGATGATGGAATGGACCCAGCACTAATGGAAGGAAAGGATGGAGCTCCTTTAAATTTTGATAGATTATTTCTGAAAATTCAGGTGCTTTTTCGATTATTGTATATTGGTTTTGGGTCTCTCTTTATATAGAGTTTTGTCACAATCGGTACTTGCATTTGCAGGCCACATGTCCTCCTCGATCTCACCACAACTATCTTTCTTCTGAAGAATTGTCGCAAAAGTTTGAAGAGGAATTAGTCAGACATGATAAAAGTCGGGTTTGCTCTGACGCCTTCGTGAAAGCTCTTCGAAATTTTGTTTCCTTGCTTGGAGTAAAGTCTGCAAGCCCGCCCCAGGTTTTATACAAAGCATCTGGTGTGACTGATAAGCAACTCGAGGTGACTTTCTTTGTCTTCCTTTTCGAAGAAGAAAAATACTCTGTGCATTTGTGTCCTTGATTATAGATATTGTTAGCTACATCATATTCTCTCCAGTCTTTGGATAAAATATGAAATTACCTCTGATATATATATATATATATGCAGGTATTTGTAAAAATTTGTGTATCTCGCTATCGGGAAAAAAAAATTGAGGCTGGGACTGCAATTGGGACAATAGGAGCTCAGAGTATTGGAGAACCTGGGACACAAATGACTCTTAAAACTTTTCACTTTGCCGGAGTTGCGAGCATGAGTATCCTTTTTGAAAAATACTTATTTTCAGAATTTCGCTACAAAACTAGTGGTTATGACCACATATGAGTAGTAAGTTGTTTTGATTTCCTGAATCTGGTTCAGATATCACACAGGGAGTCCCCCGAATCAACGAAATCATAAATGCTTCCAAAAATATAAGCACACCTGTCATCTCAGCAGAACTTGAAAACCCCCTGGAATTGACTAGTGCACGATGGGTGAAAGGACGCATCGAAAAAACTACTTTAGGACAGGTTATGATCTGAATTATTTTACATATCCAGTATTTGATAGTCGCTGCTGCTTGTTTTAAATTCTGATTCCAGGTGGCATTTTATTATAACTGTTGGATCGTTGGTCCAGCACCTTCTTGTTAGATACTCTTTCTGTTTATCACTATTTTTACCAATCAGTTTGTTAAAATCCACTTGAATTATGGACCAGGTTGCCGAGAGTATCGAGGTGCTAATGACTTCAACATCAGCGTCAGTGAGAATAATTCTTGACAGTAAAATAATCGAGGAGGCATGTTTATCTATTACCCCCTGGTCGGTAAAAAATTCCATTCTAAAGACCCCCAGAATCAAACTGAACGATAATGTAAGTTCCTTAGATGTTATTGCTGTATTCATTGCGGTGCACACAGGTCTTTAGTCTCATATTCAATGTGAATTTTGCAGGATATTAGGGTCTTAGATACGGGATTGGACATTACTCCTGTGGTGGATAAAAGTAGGACACATTTCAATCTCCACAATCTGAAGAATGTGCTGCCAAATATTATAGTGAATGTGATATTCGTTAAACCACTCTCTCTCGCATATGTAAAAAAAAAAAATCTACGATTTTGTTATAATATTCATTTTGTTGATTTGTTATGATAGGGGATCAAAACAGTTGAGCGAGTTGTTGTCGCAGAGGATATGGATAAAAATAAACAGATAGATGGGAAAAAAAGGTGGAAACTGTTTGTGGAGGGGTAAGTTTTCCTGAGCTTCAAGAGATGAGATTTTTCTCTGTTCTTTTTTTCCTTCCTGCAAGTGCTAGCTTAGCTGATATAACATGTCCTCGTTGGGCATGATTTGATTTGGTGAATACTTGATTTAGTTCGTTAAGCAGTCTTTTTTTCTGTTTTTTGGTAAACCACTGATATGAATTTTCAGTATTTCACTTGCTTAAACCAATTTTTGAACTAAACAATATGCTTTCTATAAACAAATACATGTCCAATTTGGGACTCTGATGAATAATCAACTCAGAACTTGGAAGGATAGTATCAACAAAAATGTAGTGTGAAAGAGAATATGTGCTCTCTTTCTCTCTCTTTCCCGCTATTGTAGATTTTGAATATTTTTCTTGATATATGTTTCAGCACAAACCTCCTGGCTGTTATGGGGACTCCGGGAATCAATGGGAGAACTACGACAAGTAACAATGTTGTCGAAGTGAGCAAAACACTGGGAATCGAAGCTGCAAGGACAACAATTATAGATGAGATAGGGACAGTAATGGGTAACCATGGTATGAGTATAGACATTCGTCACATGATGCTTTTGGCTGATGTCATGACTTACAGGGTCAGTTCTAAGACACTTGAATCTGTTAATATGATCTCTATCCTCTAATAATAATTTTATTTTTCTAATAATGTCATATTAATGATTAAATGTCACTTCAATCTCTTGATCAGGGGGAGGTTCTCGGGATTCAAAGAACCGGTATTCAGAAGATGGACAAAAGTGTGCTGATGCAGGCATCTTTTGAGAGGACTGGAGATCATTTATTTAGTGCAGCAATTAGCGGAAAGGTTGATAACATAGAGGGAGTTACAGAATGTGTGATTATGGGCATACCAATGAAGCTCGGTACTGGGATACTCAAAGTCCTCCAAAGGTCAGATTTCATTCCTCTCTGTTTTTAATGGTTCATGTTGCGGCTTTTGCTTATGACATTACTGGAGTTCTCTGGACTTATGTCTCATCTTGTGTTTCACGAGCCCCTTTTATCATATTGAAAAATATGTGAACAATTAACATATGTTTAAGCTTAATACTTATCCTTTCATTGTCTTCAGAGATTCTGGTATCAAATACCATTTTAGTTCGGTTTATGCCGTCGCCGTATAAATCTCCTTTTGAAACTAACTCTGTGGTTAATCTTGATCAACAGAACCGATGATCTGCCCAAGTTGAAATATGGACCTGATCCAATCATCTCTTGAAAAGACGGAAACAAAGGTTCATAGCAGTTCACTTTGCAGCATATATAGATGACAAGGAAAGCAAGATCAGGCAGATGAAGAAACTAATTCCTGGGCTCTAACTCAACCACCCAATTGGCATTCTAACGGCTAAGCAAAGGCCGGGCAATAATTTAGATTCAAACTAGAAATCGGATTTTTCATTTTGGTTTACAAAAGGGAAAAAATGGTTCTGTGCCCTGAGTTTTGTTTCTTCTTTATATTCTGATCATTCTTTTAGAATATCTCTGAGCCACTTTCTTTCGAATCTTTATATCTCAATGAAAGTCACAAATAGTAACAGTTTACCAAAGAAAAAGAAAAATACAGAATCTTAATACTATTTTGGGTTAGTCATAGAGTGTAATCTGCAGCTGCGATCCATCTGGCTCTGTCAAGACCTGTCTTATGAAAGCTCTTCTCCACCACACCTCAAACGCACGTTGAACATTTGGACAATCATCCCCTTTGCTCAGAAACCGATCAAACCATTTCATCAGAATCACCTGTTGTTGTCTCAACGACAAGGTCAATATGGTCTGGCTGAGTCCATCTTCCACAAGTTTCCTATCCAGAGATCTCGATGACAACCGTCTCATCCACCCGAAATCATCATACAAAGCCTCTAACCAGGTATTCAAAACCGCAAACCTAGTCTCCCGGTTCACCAAGATCCTTCCTTTACCTATACCAACACATATCTGCGCGGTGATCTTGCTTATTTCGTGTCTGTACATTGTTGGGATCTTGGAATGAAGATTCGCTAGCTCCTTTTGATCCGCCCATAGTTTCACAAACTCATCACACATTTTCTTCTCAATCAAAATATCTACCATCCACAGCATGTTATCAGCTTCTCTGGCGATTTCTCCCATCAAAGCACCACGGTCTTTCCCCGGATCATTCATCTGTGTGGTCACTTCAGATAAGCAAAGCACAAGAGACGTCAGACATCGATGGCACAAACCGTAGAGTGTGTCTTTAGAGACATCATAATCAGCTTCTTCTCTAACCAACTTAAAGATCAAAACTTTCATCTCTCGCCGAGCTTTATCATCTTTGGCTAGTAGAACACCAGTGAGAAGCTTCAAGAAGATATCATCGGTTCTAGTTCTCGTGGACGAAGTGGAAGGTTCAGATGAAACTCTCTGAAGAATCAAAGTGACTGAATCATCAGGAAGATGAAGCTCTTCAAGACAAGACACAACAATCTCTTCTTCATCATCTGACCAAGGAGCAGCTTCCAAATGCTCCAAACACGACGTTACCCCTTCATCAAACATTATAGCTGCAGAAACCTACACAAAGAGATCCACATCAATCACAAAATGAAAGCAAACAAACCAAAAACACTCTAATTAAAAAATCATACCTTGAGTAAAGCCAAGATCTTGAGGACAGTTTCACCGATCAACTTGTTCTTGAGATCATCACTATACATCAAAACCACAGTCTCAACATAAATCTCCAAATCATCACACTCACTAATCTCCACCATATGAGAAACCCCTTTCTCTCTTCTAGAATTCATCTTCTCCATGAAAAACCTACTCTTCTCCGATAAAACCTTCCGATGAACATCCATAGTGACTCTGTAACCATCTTTTCCAACCACAGTCAGCTTAACGTCACTTGGCCCGAGGCTGTGACCGTAAACGACGCCGTTCTTGAACTCCGTCAAGATTTGAGCCACGCGCGCGTGAGACTTTCTCCGTGGCGGCGGCGGCTCGCGGTTGTGCTCATCAGACATCATGTCGAAAAGAGTCGGGTTTGAGCTGTGAGTCGATTCGTTCGGCGGAGGAGGAGGCGGAGGAGAGGCGGTGAAGAGTTTAACAGGAGGAGATGTGATTCTTGACGGAGAAAACGAGAGAGAAGGGTCTGCGATAAACCCTTGTTTGATCATAGCTGATACTTCTCTTGACGCCATTCAAGAAAGTTAAAAAAAAAAAAAAAAAATTAACTTTTTTTCTCGAGCAAAAGACAATTCCCGCGGGAAAAATTAGCAAAAGTCTCTGAGTGAAAAAAAAAATAATCTCAAGAAAACAAACAAGAAAATGAGATTAATTTTGGGGGAAACCACAAAAATCTTGTCGAGTTTCAGAAGAAGTTTAAAGAGAAGACAAAAAAAGAAGATAGTGGAAATTTGTTTTTCTTGGGAAAATAAAACAAAGACTAAAAACAAAAGGTCCGCAGATACATATGCTAGAAAGAAAAAGAAAAAAAAAATGAATTTTGGGAGAATCAGAATCCAAGAAAATGAAAGGACTTTGGATCTGTGAATTAGAAGACGAAAAAAATACTACAACTGAGAGAAAAAGTGATTATAAAACCTGAAGAAAAAAAATGTTACTTGTTTTTATGTATCTTTTACAGATAGACCATTATACTAGATCATTGCCTCCTCCATGTGCTCTCTCTACTCCTTTTATTTCACAAATACACAACTTTACCATTCACTTGATATACATATAGTTGAATTCCAGAGAAACCCAAACTTTTAAGGTTGAAATATTTGGCGTTTAGTATTATAACATTCATATTTTTTTTACATTTACAATTTATTTTCCAATCTTTTAAATTGTATATAGTACATACATATCTAATTTAAATAAATTCTGGTCAGAATCATTTTGGTAAATGAAAGTGTTCCCATCTGAGAGGGGTACACATGGATTTGAAAGCTGAGGGACAATCTATATATATATATATATATATATACAATCATCTATCTGTTCATATATTAGAATTATGCGTTTGGTTAAAAAAGCAAATAAACGATAACTTGGATTTTATCTCTTGGATCATCTTGTCAAATCAACTAACAAACTTTGTCGTTTATTTTTATGCATGTAATAAAACTTTACATACATATTCCACATATCAACCTCAAACTTGTTCTATCACCGACTACATAAATAAACAAAACGATGTTGTGTGAAGAGAAGGCATTAGTGGACCAAAGCATTAACTTTTATATCTCCAAATTATGTGGCAAGAGACCTATCAGATTGTTTTTATCAAACAAGTAGTAGAATTTATAACTTTGGTTACCCTCTCTCACATGGCAATAGTAAACGTTAGATGTTGTAATCATCATGAATAGCAACACACATGTTTTGATTATAATATGATGTGATGTGAGATTCTGATATACATGACACGATTAGCACTTAAACACAATTATTAATTTAAAAGTTGGAAATACAGAATTGAAGGCCCAAATCACATTATGGGCCACAACATTTGGGCTTTATAGGAAACACAAAATCACCCTGCATCTCAAAGTCCACATTGAAGAGACCATCACCGTCACAGCATACTCCTCTGCTTCTTCCTCCATTCCTATAATCTTTATAGAAAATACAACCTCCGGCGAAATTTCCGGCCGGAATCTGAACGGAGTAAGAACAGTCATCTCCTATAAACAGAGCCACGTCTCCCAACTCTCTCACTTCTTCCCATCTCTTCTCTTCTCTCTTCAGCTTATAAACTCTAAACTCCACCGCAGATTTCGAAAGCTCCGATTTGGACCAGACGTGTTTCACGTATTTGTCAACAAGCAACACTTCTCCGCCGAGATGCTCCACAAGATGCTTCTTGTGACCACCTCCTCCGTCCAAACCTTCAGCCAAATCCGAAACCTTGAAACCCACATCGTAAATTACGGTTTTACCCTTGTCGTCTACAACGATGCAACAGTTCTCTCTGTACAACATCATTAAGTCCTCGTAGATCACATTCCACGAATTATCCAAAATTCTCCATCTTTCTTCGTTTCCACTCTTCAAAAACCCTAATTTCCCACCACTGTGAATCGCCATTAACGCCGAGCCTTCTTCCCCTGAAGACAAAATCACAACTTTCTCGGAGTTCAGAGACCAGAAACAAGAAGACATCTCGCCACCACCACTGTTTGCGTACTCCATACGATAAGCTCTACGAACCAATCTCACATGAAACTCCTGCAAATCGATATTTTCCGGGAACTTCTCAGGCAAGAAACTGACTCTGTCGTTTGAGAAGAGATCCAAGACTCGCATTTTCCCGGGAGATGTCTCTTGAAGCTTAACAAGCCAAGTACTCGGATTCATCAAAGGAGCTTCGAGTTTATAGACGCTGCTCTGTTTCATAATGAAGAAACCAGAGGTTGATGATGAAGAAGATGACCAAAAAGGAAGATACTTTGGAAATTTTGAAAAAGGATTGTTTTTGTTGTCGGAAAGAGGAAGAAAGAGACGCCACGTGGCGCACACAGAACGGAGACAGATGAGATCAACGGTGTCTGATGAGCCGTCGTGGTCAAGACGATTTGAGACCAACTCAAGTATATCTAAAGGAAGATTAGACCATTGAGAAGGAAAAAGAGAAGAAGAATAATACTCCATGGAAGAGAACAAAAGTGAAAGATATGATGAGATTGTTCTGTTCTGTTTCTTGGGTTTAGGAATTTGGATCATATTATAAACTGTATAAATAATGTCAATATAATGTCGTTATAATTCATCTTTGATGTTGACATCATTTCTCATTTTTTGTTATTATTAAGTAGTAGTCTTTTTGTTTTTTATATGATGCATGATGTCTATTTATGTCTATTTAAACATATATTAGTAGTAAGTAAACCATGTTTTTGGCACGGATATAAATTACTAAAATGTTTAGAGAATATTTTTTGTTATTTTATAATGTACCGTTAACCAATAGGCTTTTTAAAAAATTATCATGGTAATAACAAGGGTTGTTTTATTTTGATATCTTTATTAAAATATTGGCGTGTTGGCGATACACAATGATCTCAGAATCAATTTTTCTTATCCATTGATAACTTCTACATTGTTTTAAAATATATAGAAAGAAATTTTAATTTTTAAAAAGTTCAATACTAGTTTTAAACGTTTCCTTGAAATAAACTTTATCCTAAAGTTTCAAACAACAATAATGGCCTCATATATCATACTGGAAGAAAAAAACAAAAGAAATTACGGTTTAACTTCGTTTACTTCTTCCACACGCTTCAGTCTCTGCTTTCTACATCTTTTAAAAGATCTTTCAAGAACAAAACTCAACACATACACTTAAATTTTGTCTCTAAATCACTAAATAGCATACATTCTTTTGGTTAACATCCCAGAAAATTCCAACAATCCTGATTGTCTTGATCTTGCCATCGACTCTTTTCTCGACTTTCTCACATTAGAAGCCTCGATTCGATGCATAATGACCCAATAACACATTGTCCCAAGCGTCGTGAGCATTATCGTTGCACCAAACACCGTCACTCCAACCGCTAGCCACCTCTCATCCTCACCAACCACCACAAACGCTAACGCCAAAAACGCTACCGATATCAAAACGCAAGCTAACCACATCAGCTTGTTTATCACAGCCATCATATTCTTCTTAGCCTTTTGGTCGATCGCAACCACTGAAGTCTGAACCACCACAACCGCTAAAGATATAAAAAGAGCTATCGAGTCAAATATAAAGAAGATCGCAAACGCTGGTCTATCCGCTATATTCGCTTCTCCTAGGGATTTTCCAGGAGAGAGCGAACTCAATTCATCAGCGTATTGTCCCGGGACGGTGAAAATGGCAGCGAAAGCTACGGTTGCGATTAAAACAGCAACGACTGTGGTTGAGTTAATCGCATTGTCAAGACCTTCTACGTGCATTTTGTTAATGCGTTTGGCGATTCCTTGAACGCGTTTCCTCGTCTCTCGAGCGTGTTCTAGCTGGTGATGAACCTCGTGTTTGATGTCGCTCACCGTTTGTTTGAGCTCACGTGCGGCGTTTGGCCGAGTAGGGTTGTTGATCGCTTTAGCCGAGGGAACGCCGCGGGTTTTGAGAATCGCGGAAATCTCTGGATGGCCGGTTTTATCAGCCGTGTCGAGCGGCGTTTCTCCGGCTCTGTTTATGGCTGTTGTGCTTGTGCTTGTCTCGTTGTTGTCTAGAAGCAATTCCACTATCTGCAATCACATTAAAATCTCACTCAACTATATTTTCCAAGATTTATCGTAACATGTTAGTGAAGACTCGATTCTTTGTTTATTACTGAGTTTATACCGTTACATGTAATTTTCAACGTATAAATTTCGTTAAATGTTAAACGTAACTAAAAGGAGAATTGGACGTTAAAAAAACGAAAAGCAGAGGAAGTTGCATGTACATTTTACAAAAGTTTTTAACAGTATCTATTTTACCTTTTAAAGCTACCTTTTTAAAAAGTGTTTTTCTTGAAACTAAAACCACCTTGTATGTTTTAAAATTTCTCCTTATTTTGTAAATTGTAAAGTGTTTACAAATTTTTTTTTTAAAAAGTTATTGGAGATGATTAACATACCTTAATGCGACCTTTCCTAGTAGCAACATGTAACGCAGTGTTCCCTTTAGAATCAACCATATTCAACGACGACCGATGTCCCTTCATTAGCTCAACCACCACATCGATGCTTTGTCCTTTCACCGCCATGTGAAGTGGCGTCTGACCTTTTTTATCGGTTCTCGTTGCCGTGTCCGGCTCAACCGCTACAATCGCCTTTACTACTTCCGCGTGACCATTCCTAGCCGCTGAGTGCAATGCTGTTTTCCCGTTGCTCTTTGCGATCGCCGCTAGGCTACTACCTGCGGCTTCTAGTAGATACTCTACAACTTCCACGTGTCCCTGAGCCGCCGCAGTATGTAGAGCCGTCGTGTTTGATAAGTCCACCGTCATTGCTAGCTCCGGATGTTCCTCCATTAGTACTCTCAAAACGTCTATATAACATAATTCCAAATTTCATCAATGTATCACACATTATGTGAATGTGGTTCCTCATAACGAACAATGATTAACACTTTAATCATGTGTTGATCTAAGTGTTTCTTCCCAATGATTATGATCTGCGGCTTTATGATTAAAAAATTTCATGAAAGTTGACAAAAATGCATACCCAATTCGCCTTGTTTAGCAGCAATGTGGAAAGGATCAAACCCATTTCTAGCTTTGGTCTCGGCGTCTTCAAGATCATAGTACTTGATGAGCTCTGCAACCACCTCCGCATCACCATATTCTGCCGCCACATAAAGAGCAGTCTCACCACATTGGTTCTGTTTCCGCAACAACTCACTTAGTTCCTCTTCTGATTCCATATGATTACTCAAAATCTCATTCACCGCAGAGAAATCTCCGCGTCTGACAGCCGAATGGAGCGGCGAATCTTCACGTTTTCCGGTCAGTTGTTTGGCCATTGTCTTTCTAACAACGGTTGGTTTTGCAGCCATTGGTGCTGATGTCGATGTTGATGCTTCCTCCATTAGATCAACACGGTTTGCAAATAGATTCAATACCAACAAACGACTCCTATATCAAATGGGATGTAAAACAACATTAGATTTCGAAATGTTAACACTAATTATTTTATTGAAACATTTAAAGAATGTGGATCCAAGGATAACCTACCAACCGAGAAAGCTTCCCCTGTTATATATGATCAAGACTTATAAGACCTTTCACAACATGACTTGTAAAGTTTCAGAATCATCCATCTGATCCAGTTGATTTGGTGGGTTTTCACGGAAATCGAATTCAAATCTACGCATCGGAAACCAAAGAGATTGTTTTGAAAATTCCTAAAGGTAAGAACTATTCTGTTCTGTTATTTCCTCTCCCTCATCTTCTCTTCTATTTTTAGAAAGTTTAGTAACAGATAAATTAATGAAGACCAAAGATCTCAAACGTTGATTAACAACTACTTTACAGATGGCAATGTCTCAAAAGGTTCACACCCTGACCTTGTCTCATATCATAGAAGCAGTAACAAAACCATCCGTTGCAACCAAGTCTACAATATGTTTCTACAAAAACCAAAACCCAAAAAAAATAAAAGAAAACCCTACATAATATCGCCTGATCAAACTTCTTATGTCGAACAACGTCTCTCTTTCACCTGGGGATGCTCCTCTGGGACCAGGTAAGCTGCAGCTTCACGAACCAACGTTTCCACAAAATCCATTGCAGGCCGTTCAAGTGGCTGCGCGTTTAAACACATCCTCGCAGTTTCAAATATTCTGTTTGAACCTTGAGCCGAGTACTTCTTACCGAGCGCAACATCAATTACAATAGGCGATTGCTCCAATCTAGTTATCAGACCCAACAGTGGCATTAACTGCAAAAGAAAAGTACATTCGAGAAAACCTAAGTTACTTCTGAAACACGAAACGTATAAAAAACAAAACCTAGATGTACAAAGTTTGAGTCAAATACCCAATCAGTGAGTTTCTCTCTCGCTTGAGGCCTCTCCCGATCATAAGCTTTCATGCCTGTGAAAAGCTCTAACAGAAAAACTCCATAGCTATAGACATCGGACTTGGTCGAAACCAACCCCAAGTTCTCTGTTTCCGGTGCGAGGTATCCATCAGTTCCATTCTTACTGACCTCGCTCTGCATCTCAACACCATCTTCACCGTAAGCGATCTTAGCCGCGGTTCCAAAACCAGTCAGCTTCGGGACAAAATTGTCGTCAAGCACAATGTTTCTGGCTTTGACATCTCTGTGAATTGATAAAAGCCCCTGGTGTACGTAAACCAGACCTTCGGCTACACCCACAGCAATTCTCATCCTCGTGTTCCAATCCAAAACCCGAGTTGCTTGCGTTAGACCCTGAACCTGCCTCGCATTTGCTACAAACAAAAAGAGAGAACGAATTAACAAAACTGGAATGAGTTGATACAGAACTAAAACAGAATTGATTAGGTTTGTATTGATTACCAAAGAGATGGTGGTCAAGAGAGCCATTAGGCATGAATTGGTAGACAAGGGCAGTGTTTTGCAGGCCGTAGTGTCTGCCGAGAAGTTTAATCACATTTGGGTGATCAGCTTCACGTAACGTTGTAATCTCTGCCACGAACTCACCAAGACCAGAAAAGTCGTCGCCATGATCATGAACCTTTGCAGCTCCAACCTAATTGAATCAATCAAAAGTTTCTGCTTTCAGAAATTGGGTTTCTATTCTTTAACCAATAGAGTACAAGACTTTTTGGGTTCATACCTTATGAATTCTTGGGAAATTGCATCGATAAACTTTGCCGACTTTGCCTTGGCCGATCAAATGTGTTATGTCAAAGTTCTCGGTTCCTTCTACGATCTCATTCCATTGAAATTTAACGAAACCTTTAGAAAGAAAGATAACGAACAAGAAGAATCCTAAATCAGTTTCGCAAGATCGAGATACTTGTTTCCCAAAAGAAGTTACTCTAATTAACAGACTTGCTTGTGGTACAAGAAATCAGAAAACGAGAATAGTTCACGATCGTCAGAGTTGAAGGAACTTTAAAGAGATTGAGACTTTGATATTAGAGTTCGATATTCCTAATTAAACTACTCACCTTCTTCGTCCGATGAATCTGTTGGCTCCGGTGGTTGTGGTGGTTGCGGTAGTTCCTCTGGATCTTGCACTACGTTACTTGAGCTTCCGCCTCCGAGACAGCACATAAAACGACTCATCGCAGCGATCGACGAAGGTATATCTTTCTTGAGGCTTTTCTAGTTTTTTTTTATTTCCCGAGAAACTTTTTCCTGGAAAATGTAATTAGACAGAGAGAGAGAACTCTATATGAAAAAAACTAGAGCGAGAAAGAGAGAGCCGAATGATGAACACTAAAAGAACTAGCCGGAGGATATATATATACGAGCTCTACTTCTATGAGTAAGTTTTTATTATTAATAATAAATTTAAATAATACACTAATTAGATTAGATTCATAGAATATAATAATAAAAATAGATCAAAGTATATCACACGTACATGGATATTTAAAATATGTATCATGGATATTTTGTGAAAATATAAAGACAAAGACTTGATTAATCACTATTAAAATATTAGTCAAAATTCATGAGTAAATGATTGTTTGTAGAACATAAACACTATAGCAAGTACAGTATAGTATATTTATAGAAATATGATATTTGAACAAGACTACTTACTAATTATCATGCATGGCAATAATCTTTATAGACTTTTTAATAAACAAAATATAAAGAAAAGAGTACTAAAAAGGCTAATTCTGAGACTTCCACATCTAACAAAACGCCAACATGAACTTTTATGCTCTGCTTTTTTTTATCTCTTCTATCCTATTTCAAGAAGTTTCATAACAGAGAAATGAAGACAAAAGATCTTAAACGTTGATTAAAAACTTGTAGAGGGAAATTGTCTTATCAAATAGTAACAAACCCATCCGTTACAAAACCAAGTCTATAATATGATTCTGGAGAAACCTTAAAACCTACATAAAAACGCCTGAGAAAACTTCCTTATATCGTATGCCTCCTTACAGAATACTCGCAGAAACGTTGTCCTTGTGGCATTTGTCTACTTTACAGAATACTCGCAGAAACTTCCTTATATCGTATGCCTACTTTACAGATGGCATTGTCTCAAAAATTTCACACCCTGACCTTGTCTCATATCATAGAAGCAGTAACAAAACCATCCGTTACACAACCAAGTCTATAATATGTTTCTACAGAAACCAAAACCCCAAAAAAAAAAAAAAAACCTACATAATAACGCCTGATCAAACTTCTTATGTCGAACAACGTCTCTCTTTCACCTGGGGATGCTCCTCTGGGACCAGGTAAGCTGCAGCTTCACGAACCAACGTTTCCACAAAATCCATTGCAGGCCGTTCAAGTGGCTGCGCGTTTAAACACATCCTCGCAGTTTCAAATATTCTGTTTAAACCATGAGCCGAATACTTCTTACCGAGCGCAACATCAACAACCATAGGCGCATACTCCAATCTAGTCAACACTGGCATTAACTGCAAAAGGAAAATACATTCGAGAAAACCTAAGTTACTTCTACATTCGAGAAAACCTAAGTTACTTCTACATTCGAGAAAACCTAAGTTACTTCTGGAACACGAAACGTATAAAACTAAACCTAGATGTACAAAGTTTGAGTCATACCCAATCAGTGAGTTTCTTTTTCGCTTCAGGTCTCTCCCGATCATCATTAGCTTTCCTTCCGGTGAAAAGCACTAACAGAAAAACTCCATAGCTATAGACATCGGACTTGGTCGAAACCAACCCGAAGTTCTCTGTTTCCGGTGCGAGGTATCCTTCAGTTCCATTCTTACTGATCTTGCTCTGCATCTCAATACCGTCTTCACCGTAAGCGATCTTAGCCGCGGTTCCAAAACCAGTCAGCTTCGGGACAAAATTGTCGTCAAGCACAATGTTTGTGGCTTTGACATCTCTGTGAATCGATAAAAGCCCCTGGTGTACGTAAACCAGACCTTCGGCTACACCTACAGCAATTCTCATCCTCGTGTCCCAATCCAAAACCCGAGTTGCTTGTGTTAGACCCTGAACCTGCCTCGCATTTGCTACAAACAAAAAGAGAATGACTTAACAAAACTGGAATGAGTTGATACAGAACTAAAACAGAGTTGATATAGAAGTAAAACAGAGTACGTTGATTAGGTTTGTATTGATTACCAAAGAGATGGTGGTCAAGAGAGCCATTAGGCATGAATTGGTAGACAAGGGCAGTATTTGCCTGGCCGTAGTGTTTTCCGAGAAGTTTAATCACATTTGGGTGATCAGATTCATGTAACGTTCTAATCTCTGCCAAGAACTCACCAAGACCAGAAGTGTTGCCATGATTAACCTTTGCAGCTCCAACCTAATTGAATCAATCAAAAGTTTCTGCTTTCAGAAACTGGGTTTCGATTCTTTAACCAATAAAGCACAAGACTTTTTGGGTTCATACCTTATGAATTCTTGGGAAATTGCAGCGATAGAGTTTGCCGACTTTGCCTTGGCCGATCAAATGTGTTATCTCAAAGTTCTCGGTTCCTTGTACGATCTCATTCCATTGAAAGTTAAGGAAACCTTAAGAAAGAAAGATAACGAACAAGAAGAACCCTAAATCAGTTTCGCAAGAACTCTAAAACAGACTTGCTTGTGGTACAAGAAATCAGAAAACGAGGAAAGTTCACGATCGTCATCGAGTTCGGTATTCCTAATTAAACTACTCACCTTCTTCGTCACTAGTTTCCGATGAATCTACTGGTCCCGATGAATCAGATGAATCTGATGGCTCCGGTGCTTGGGGTAGTTGCGGTAGTTCCGCTGGGTCTTGCACTACTTTACTTGAGCTTCCGCCTCCGAGACAACACATGAAACGACTCATCGCAGCGGTCGACGAAGATATATCTTTCTTGAGGCTTTTCTAGTTTTTTTTATTTCCCGTGAAACTTTTTCCCGGAAAATGTAATTAGACAGAGAGAGAGATCTCTATACGAAAAAAACTGGAGCGAGAAAGAGAGAGCCGAATGATGAACACTAAAAGAACTAGCCGGAGGATAGGTAAGTTTTTATTAGTAATTATAAAATTAAATAATACACTAATTAGATTCATATAATATCAAAAAAAAAGAAAAAGAAAAAAAACAAGATCAAAGTATCACATGTACAAAGCCTTAAAAGATAAATAAATTATGTGTTATGGATTTTGTGAAAATATAAATAATATTAGTCAAAATTCATGAGTGATCGTTTGTAGAACATAAATACTATAGCAAGTATAATAGACTTAAATAATTATGATGGCAATAATCTTTATAGACTTTAAATAAACAAAATAAAAAGAAAACATTACTAAAAATATAACTAAACTCTCTCTTAAAGTTTGTAAATATCATATTGTTCTTTAGATCTTGGAAATGAATCTCTCTCTCTTTAATACTAGTTTTGTTGTTCAACTGTCGTCACTACTTGGACACTCATTTACAGATTTAGAAATCATCCATCCTAAAGGCAAATGACTCCATGTTTAAGTAGATGATAACCACTAAACTACTGATTCAAACCATATATATAATAGAGCTTCTCTTGGTATATATGATCAAAGAGTCAAGACCTTTCACAACAATTAACTTGTAAAGTTGCAGAATCATTGATCCGATAGAATTGATTTGGTGGGTTCAAAAAGGCTAATTCTGATAGACTTACATCTAGCAAAACGCCAACAAGAACTTTTCTGCTCTGCTTTTTACCTCTTCTACCCTATTTCAAGAAGTTTAATAACAGAGAAATGAAGACAAAAGATCTTAAACGTTGAATTAAAACTTTTAGAGGGAAATTAGTCTGATCAAATAGTAACAAAACCATCCGTTACAAAACCAAGTCTATAATATGTTTCTGAAAAATCCAAGAAGCCTACATAAAACCGTCTGAGTAAACTTCTTTATATCGTATGCCCCCTTTTCACCAGGGGAACCACTCTGACCGGGAAAGCTGCAGCTTGACGAACCATCCCTACCACATCACGCATGGGAGGCCGTCCTTGTGGCTCTGCGCTAATACACAGCCTGGCAGTCTGAAATATTCTCGTTAAACCTTCAACCGAATACGTATTACCGAGCGCAGTATCAGCTGCCTCAGGCACATCCCCATATCTAGCCCATACTCGCAAAAACTGCAAAAGAAAAAAAAAAGAACATCCAAAACACAACTCAGTTTATATATTACTTACAGAATACGAAACGTATAAAAATTTGCTAGATACGAGGTTTGAGTCATACCCAATCAGTGAGTTTCCGTTTATCATCAGGAACAGTTTCATTCGGATTCTGATTATAAGGTCTCCTTCCGGTGAAAAGCACAATCAGAAAAACTCCATAGCTATAGACATCGTACTTGGTCGAAACCCAGTGGGACTGCTCTGCTTCTGGTGCGATGTATCCCATAGTTCCCTTCAACTCAGTGATCTTGCTCCGCTTCTCAACGCCGCGTCTGTTTACAACGACATTAGTCGCCAATCCAAAATCAGTCAGCTTCGGCACAAAATTCGCATCAAGTAGAATATTCCCAGCCTTGATGTCTTGGTTGATCACTTTTAGCACCTCGTGTAGATAAATCAGACCTTCAGCTACACCCTCGGCAATTTTCATCCTCGTCACCCAATTCAAAACCCGAGTTGGCTGCTCTAGACCTTGAGGTATCGGACTCTTCCTCATGTAATCTACAAAAACAGAACGTTAAGGAAGGAGTTAAGTAAGTTTAGAAACTAAACCAGAATCGATAAAGGTTTGATATTGAGTTTTCTTTACCAAAGATGTGGCGTCCGAGAGTGCCATTGGGCATGAACTCGTAAACTATAGCACGGTTTCTGCGGCCGTAACATCTGCCAAGAAGTTTAATCACGTTTGGGTGATTAGCTTCATGCAACGTTGTAACCTCTGCCAAGAACTCTTTATGACCAGTTTCGTTGTTATGAGCTTGAATCTTCACAGCTCCAACCTAACGAATCAAAAGTCGCAGTTCTGGTTTAGAAATTGAGTTTCGATATTTAGGCATAAAGGAAATGACCTTTTGGGGTTTATACCTCGTTAGTTCTTTCGAAATGGCAGCGATAGACTTCGCCGAAGTTGCCTTTGCCGAGATAAAACTTTTGCCGGAAGTTTAGGGTTGAGTGTAAGATTTCGTGCCATCGATATGGTCGTCCACAATTGGCAGGTAGAGGTGGAGTTACAGGGAAAAGAGTAGCATCCGGCTCTGCAATATGAATTACTAAACGTTAAAGATCGATTGAACAAGATCACCCTAGCATCGATTTCTTGTAGTACACGGCTAGAACATATGACGTTAATGAATCAGTTAACTTTATGGAAACAAGAAGAAATCTACTACTTCTACTTTCACTTGCATGAGACGATCGATAACGTGAAGAGATCAAAACGAAGAAGTCAGTAAATTCTTAAGAAACAGAATTGCTGAAGGCACAAGAAACCATAACACACACACAAGAAGAACTCTACTAATACTTTCACGAGCATGAGACGATCGATAACGTGAAGAGATCAAAACGAAGAAGTCAGTAAAATCTTAAGAAACAGAATTGCTTAAGGCACAAGAAACCATAACGCACACACAAGAAATCTCGATTTCAGAAGATTGAAAAAGAAAGAGAAACGAAAACGGAACCTTCAACTCCACGACTGCGAGTGTCAGGGATCTGGAGTTCATCTCTCCACAAACGATTGAGGGATTCGGTGTCCGCTAATGGTTCGTCGTCAAACACTTCTTCAGGCGGTGCGCTATTTGAGGTTTCTCCTGTGACACAGCAAAAGAAACGACTCATCGTAGCGATCAACGAAGAGAAATCTTTCTTGAGGCTTTTCTTTTTGATTTTCTCGAGAAACTATTTTCCCGGAAAAAAAGA